>NC_140235.1:17075207-17112707 GCF_949987555.1 Borostomias antarcticus
GTTCACTACTCTCCTCTCTTTCTCTCTCTTTCTCTCTCTCTCTCTCTCTCACATAAAACACACGCACACCTAAACACGCACACACACCCTCACGTACACTCTCCATCTTCCATTCTCTCTGGGAGAGGCTGCAGCAAGGACAAGAGGAGCACTCAGACACAACACATCCTGCTCGGAGGGAAGGGGAGAAGGGCCACAGATGCCTGTCGCTAAGCTGCCGCATGGGGGAACACGGAGGATGAGGAAATTGTTGGTATTTTATGGTATTTTAGTGTGTGCAAACTGTATAATATAAAATGGTTCAGTATACTGAAAATAGCAGGAGTTGCTATGATGACAAAATGACTAATGTATTTGGTAGCGGGTCCAAGTAAAGTGCATAGAGCTGCACTATATCCTTAAAGGGGACTTAAATCTTGTGTCACTGAAAAAGAGGCCTTCCTCACCCCTAGAGAAGCAGCTCCTGCCACTGCACTGCGTTGTGTGTATGGTGGGGGGGGGGGGGGTGATTGTTATAAGCCAGTGTGTTTTCTGTATCTGTATTGTATTGCAGCTCGGCAATGGGGTTTCACGCTGTAAATGGATCAGTTATTCAGCCTAACACACCCGACCACCCCACCCCCACACACCCGACCATCCCGCTCTCACACACCTGACCACACACCCCTCACACACCCGACCATCCCGCTCTCACACACCTGACCACACACCCCTCACACACCCGACCATCCCGCTCTCACACACTTGACCACACATCACTCACACACCCGATCACACACCCGATCACACACCCGATCACACACCCGACCACACACCCCTCACACACCCACACACCCAACCATCCCGCTCTCACACCCCCGACCACACACCCCTCACACACCCGACCACACACCCCTCACACACCCCTCACACCCCCGACCACATACCCCTCACACCCCCGACCACACACCCCTCACACACCCCTCACACACCCGACCAAACAACCCTCACACTCCCGACCACACACCCCTCACACACCCCTCACACCCCTGACCACACATCCCTCACACCCCCGACCACACATCCCTCACACCCCCGACCACACACCCCTCACACACCCGATCACACACCCCTCACACGTGACCACACCCCTCACACACCCTACCACACACCCCTCACACACCCGACCACACACCCCTCACACACCCGACCACCCCGCTCTCACACACCCTACTTCACACCCGACCACCCCACTCTCACACACCCCTCGCACACCCGACCACCCCGATCTCACACACCCGACCACCCCACTCTCACACACTTGACCACACCCGACCACCCTGCCCCCACACACCTGACCACACATCCCTCACACACCCGACCACACACCCCTCACACCCCCGACCACACACCCCTCACACATGCAACCACACACCCGACCACACATCCCTCACACACCCGACCACCCCGCTCTCACACACCCGACCACTGTCATAGAATTTACAACTGGCCTCAAGACCTTTCTATTCCAAACACCTTAAAGCAGTGGTTCTTAACCTTGTTGGAGGTACTGAACCCCACCAGTTTCATATGCGCATTCACCGAACCCTTCTTAATTGGAAAAATAAAATATGATTTTTTCAAATTCAAAACATAGGTATATATTTTACTGGTGCACAAAATGAACCGTGCATCAACATCACTGTGTTGAAAGAACAAAACCATCAAAACATGATTTTCACACAACAAAAACATAATAATGAATATTTACTGCAAATCAGTGTGACTTCTGCTGTTGCCTTTCAGAGACCAGTTCAGAAATGCGCGGCTTCACCTTGGCAAGTGCCACTCTCATGTCATTTTCGCAACAAAGTCTGTTCCTTTCACAATCACACGACGTACCATCACGACAGTCACAAGTCGACTACTGACCACACCAAATTCCCTGCAGCACAGATAGGCCAAGCGATGTAGCATGATCACCTGCAGCCAATGATGGCCAAGCGGGGCGTGTCATCACGAATCATGAGTCGGGTGTGTGTCTTGACCTCCGCCGAACCCCTGAGACAGACTCACCGAACCCCTGGGGTTCGATCGAACCCAGGTTAAGAACCACTGCCTTAAAGCTTTGTCCTCTCTCTCCTTTTGTAATTCACCACCTCCCTCAACCGTTCACATAGCTGTGCTAACCTACAGGATGACCTCCAGGAGGTCCACACACCTAGAACTCTGTCTACTCCAGAATAACCATCCTTTGTCCCTTTGTCTCCAAGAAATTATCGCCTTTTCTCATGTCACGTGTCTGTATTCTCGACCACGCCTGCCATTTCATATGACGTACAATGGGTTAGCCAATCACATCCTCAAAGCGATATACCTGTGTTTTGCTTGAGAATAAAGGCCGCGCTGACCAAGAGGCGGCACTTCTTTGGATGAACCACTCATGTAGCGTTGTCCAGGAAGTCTTTGCGCTCGTATGTTTTCTCAATAAACCAGACTTAACCTGTTTGAGCGAATCTTGGTAAATCCTTTTTGACTATATCCGTTTAAAATCCATTACACCACACATCCCTCACACACCCCTCACACACCCGACCACACATCCCTCACACACCCGACCACACCACTCTCCTACAATTAGCTTGAGACCTGAGAGGAATGTGGAGTGTTGGCAGAACAGCGAGTGAGAGACTATGCAGTGTGTCCTAGAATGTTCCAGAAAGCACCTCTGGGACGTTTATAGTTCTATTTAAAGGCTCTGTTTTAATCTCGATATGTTTGAAGTTACTGTGAACAGGAGGTGAACTGAATAAATGTATATGTGTGTGTGAGTGTGTGAGAAAGAGAGAGCGTGTGTGTGTGTGTGTGTGTGTGTGTGTGTGTGTGTGTGTGTGTGTGTGCGTCCGCACGTGTGGTCCGATGAATGGCGCTTTGACTCCGTGGGGGGGGGGGGGGGGGGGGTGCATAACAAAGTGTTAGTGCTTAATTACACACTAGTGGAGATTAGAGAGAGGCTTTTTGTACACTCACCAGCACTGACCTAATTGGCCAAGTCATATTTGGTAACAAAGTGGTACTGGGTGCTGCAGATGCCCCCTACAGCTGGAGGCGTGCAGACAGAGGGGAGCGATGTTGCCTTAATTGCCCTGTTGTTCTGGACTGAGCAGCAGAGGACACTCTGTCTGGAAGGAGCAGGCAGAGACATTAATAGAAACAGACCCAGCAGAGTGTAATTCTGTCACTGCAGCTCTTGGTCGGGGTAAATTGTATACTGTCCAAGCATCTGCAGTGTAAGTCATGAGAATGCATGCATACAGAGTGTTGAGATGCTACTTCAGAATCAGAATTGGCTTAATTGCCGGGTAGGTTTTTGCACTAGGAATTTGTTCTGGTCAGTTGATGCAACGCTGATGGATAGACAAGACAGCTCACCAGCTCAGTGGCCTTGTGGTTAGAGTGTCCGCCCTGAGACTGGGAGGTTGTGAGTTCGATCCCCGGCCGAGTCATAGCAAAGACTATTAAAAAAAAAAGGTACCCATTGCCTGCCTGCTTGGCACTCAGCATCAAGGGCTGGAATTGGGGGGCTACATCACCAAATGATTCCCAAGTGCGGTACCGCTGCTGCTCATTGTCCCCCAGGGGATGGGTCAAATGCGGAGAACTAATTTCACCACCCTCAGGTCAAGTGTGTGACAATCATTGGGACTTTAACTTGACTTTGACAGGACAGTGCTTAATGAGTTTGTCAGGTTGACATACTCGTGCACACACACACACATACACATGCACACCTATAAATATACACATGCACACACACAATGAACTCAAGTACGGTTCCACCTTCCCACTGCAGGTAAAGCAGATGCAGAGAGGGTAGAGTCATTCATCCTGAGCCGACCTCCCAGATAGAGGCTCTGGGCTGGGCTCGCCAAGGGTGTGTGTGTGTGTGTGTGCGTGAGTGTGTGTGAAGGAGAGATACTGTGCAGTATATACATACTGTGTATACATATATAGAGAGAGAGGGAGGGAGGGAGATAGATAGAGAGAGAGAGATCTGAAGTGTTTCGGTCCCCAGTCAAGTCCCCATCTTGCTCAGTATTCGGAGACCCTGAAAACTCACATTCAGAAAGTTGTTCCATCTGTATGCAGCTATCATAGCCCTCTTGCTCTACAGGCAACTTTTAGAAACTACCATGTAGTGATGACATTAGAAAAGTGTATTATGTCCGTCCTTCAACATTGGCCATCATTACTGGTCCCATTAATCAGGGCTTCCCACACTTGGTTTTTCTATTGGCATGTGCTCACCCAGACGTTTTACTTCCCATCTGTATTTTTACGACTCCGGCAGATGTTCTAGTGACTTGCATCAAAGAGATTTTATGCAAGCTGATTTTGACCAAAGGTTTGGTCTCCCGAAATGAATAAACCAATTAAATCAAGCTTGAAATGCACTGAAGAAAACAGCCTGGCTAGGAGTTAGCGATGATCTGAGACAGTCTGGGTGTGTCCGTGAGGCGCATGCCTTATGGAAGATCAGAAGTGGCAAAGACTGGTTGTGGCCCTACAAACAACACTATAAACTGCTAGAAGCCATACATGTGATCTGAGTCTCACACACACACACACACACACACACACACACACACACACACACACATACACACACACACACACACTCACAAACCCGCGGAGATCAGCAGGCGGGTGTGTTGGAGAAACTTGTTGCCATGGTTAATGCACATTAGGACAACCAGCCAGCGAGTCAGACACTGCATGATGCTTTAGGGAGATGGAGGAATGAGCTCTGAAATTGAACTGCCAAAGAGGTGTGTGTGTGTGTGTGTGTGTGTGTGTGTGTGTTTTATGATGTGTTCTCGTGCCCCTTCATCCAGGGTTGGAGGCAGTGCTGGTGAACAGCCAGGACAAGCAGCTGACATATTACTGTATGCGCTTGCTCATCTCCTGAGATGGTGGCCACTGAAGGCCATGAATTAAAAGGTAAACAGGTTGCTTGTCTCTGGGTAAACATTAGGAACCTCTCGACGACTGCCTGCAAATCATCTCAGCTATCCCCCAGTGGGCTGGGCCGTGCATGTGCACAGTCCCGGCGTGTCCGTCAGCACTCTCCCGCTGGAAATATTACATTTTTTAAAACCCGAGACATAATGACACCAATAACTCTTTTGTTATCACCTTATCACTTTATTTTTGCACTTATGTAGAATAAAAAACCCTATCTTTTTGCATCCGAATGCCTCATCTGTTGTGAGTGTGCGAGCCTTTTTCGCTTCTATGTTGGGACCAATTCATTCTAGATAGGCACTGCTGCAAACCGCCGCGGCCACCTCGGGTCATAATCTGAGCTGTCAATGAGAGCCCACACTCACTGACCATGTACAATTATCCCTCTGTTGAATGATAATACTCCTGTGATCCTCAGGGTCCCTTTTGATAACACTTAGTTGTGTTTTTCTTTCCTTTTCTACTTCTGTTATATCTTTGTGTCACATTCGGTGTCTATCGTTTCACACGTAGTGTAACTTTCCACCCAGCGAGCACCAGTGATGTCATTCTTCCTCTGAGAGGAGCTTTATCCTTACGCTCACACGTTCACACATACACACACAGGAGCTTTATCCAGCATCTCAGTGGTCAGATCGTTATCGCTACGCTAGCTGATAAGGCGTGGGAACTCCCGGCTGACATGCAAGTGCGCAAGGCGCTGTTTGAATGAAGCAGTGGCTTTACTTTGTTAGAAATGTTTAGGCTAACTACAGTGCATATGCTAGTCAAAATAGCCACAAAAGAGTTGTTGAGAGATTACATTGCATTACAGTTATTTAGCTGACACTTTCATCCAAAGCAACTTACAGTAATTGCATTTAACGGAGGAGAGGTCAGTGTACTAATACAGATCAGTCAGCTCCCTACAGTTCATATGTTCAGCAAGAGAACAAAAGCCTATCTTTCACTAACACAGCACTATTAACCCAGTCCCAAGAGCAGTCTGCCGCTTTCCTGATGAGCTCTGGTTGAGTGGTGACAAGATTGATTAACACACCAGTATAATGTGTCTAAGTGCACAATTAAAATCATTGATTTTCCTGAAGGACGCTAGAATGATTTTTTTTTTCTTCTGTATTGATTGCTTGTCCGTTCCAATTTGTTGATTATTTCAATTGATCTAACGTTTTGGTCATGTGAGTCGTATCACCAAGGTAACCCGGTAGTTTACATTGGGACAGTCTAATCAACGACCCACAGAGTGAGACCTCAGACAAGGGGTCATGAGGGATTGCAATTTGCCTAACGTGCGCGTGCACACACTCACACACACACACACACACACACACACACACACTGTGGGCCTCTGCCGGCTAAGCTTCTGTTAAAGGGGAACGCCGCTGTCATAGAAAGTTTAGCTCAAATGTCGCTTTGTGCTCAATGAAACTGACCCGTACACACCAACATTTAACTGATCCGTGCAGTAGTAAGCTAGCTCCTTTTTCCTCTGTGCGCGCACCCCCTTTATAATGGAGGTCTATGGGCCTCTGCTAAAAACTATGATAAACATGTATTTTCAAGGCAGGAAGCGCAGGGTACCGCACTGAATATTGAAACAAAAGCTCAATTTGAGCCAGAACTATTTTGCCGAATGCACTACACCATACCTTTCACACTGTTACCTTTCGCCGCACGTTGCAGGAGCGCGAGCGCATGCGCATGCGCGGTATAACTAGACGATTGTTGACATCCTCCTAGCCATGCCTAACACGTCAACACATGGGGATGGCGATTCATTTCACAAGACAACATTCTACTGAGACCATTAAGGGGCTTCCTGGCGCTTCCTCTCTTGAAAATGCATGTTTATCATAGTTTTTAGCAGAGGCCCATAGACCTCCATTATAAAGGGGGTGCGCGCACAGAGGAAAAAGGAGCTAGCTTACTACTGCACGGATCGGTTAAATGTTGGTGTGTACGGATCGGTTTCATTGAGGACAAAACGACATTTGAGCTAAACTTGCTATGACAGCGGCGTTCCTCTTTAATTGCACTAACCACCCTGGCCATCTTCTCCACCATCAATTATTCTCCTGTCCTGTCCTGTCCTGTCCTGTCCTGTCCTGTCCTGTCCTGTCCTGTCCTGTCCTGTCCTGTCCTGTCCTGTCCTGTCCTGTACTGTACTGTCCTGTCCTGTCCTGTCCTCTCCTCTCCTCTCCTCTCCTCTCCTCTCCTCTGATGTCCTCTCCTCTCAGTGAGTTGTATAAGAGGCTGCATGATGATGAAATGCTAGCGAGACTACTGTATACAGGTGCATCCCAAAAAATTTGAATATAGTGAAAAAAATCATTATTTTCTGAAATGTAATTCAAAAAAGTGAAACTTTAATGTATTCTACAGTAGATCCATTACACAAAGTAAAATATTTCAAGCCTTTTTTGTTTTAATCTTTATGATTGTACAGTATGTTCAGTATGTTCATTTATACACTCAATACTTGGTGGGGGCTCCTTTTGCACAAATTACTGCATCAACATGGAGCGTGGCATGGAGGCAATCAGCCTTGAAATATTTCAATACATGTGTGATGAATCTATAATATATGAAAGGTTCACTTTTTGAATTAAATTATGGAAAAGAATGAATTTTCCATAATACTCTAATTTTCTGAGATGCACCTGTAGAATGGAATAGGACCTTGCAATATAGGTGAGGAGGATTATTCTATAGCATGGTCTCAGATTAAATTAAAGCACAAAATCACTGAAATGCTCCCTCACTGTGAAAGAGTTCTACTGGGCAGGAAACACTGCTTTCTGCAGCTTGGCTACCACTAGTGCTGACTAATTCACACTAACACTTCTGCCATGGGACTGTGTATGATGGTTAGGGTTGTCATAGAAATTATAGTTTCATCATCTCCTCTTGTAATTCACCACCTCCCTCAACTTTTCACATAGCTGTGCTAACCTAATTCATGACAGGATGACTTCCAGGAGGTCCACACACCTAGAAATCTGTCTACTCCAGAATAACCATCCTTTGTCCCTTTGTCTCCAAGAAATTACCGCCTTTTCTCATGTCACATGTCTGTATTCTCGACCACGCCTGCCATTTCATATGACGTACAATGGGTTAGCCAATCACATCCTCAAAGCGCCATACCTGTGTTTTGCTTGAATATAAAGGCCGCGCTGACCAAGAGGCGGCACTTCTTTGGGATACCACTCATGTGCGTTGTCCGGAAGTCCTTGCGCTCGTATGTTTTCTCAATAGACCAGACTTAACCTGTGTGAGCGAATCTTGGTAAATCCTTTTTGACTAGATCAGTTAAAATCCATTACAGGGTTGCCAACTGTACTGCATGATTTTGAGTCAAAATGAACATCAGACATAACTGCCAGGCGATGGCCTTTGGGTTACGGCTCCGCCACCCTCGCCTCCATGACCCACCCTCTCTGTCTAGACCGGGTCCCCGCACCATGCCGGTCCTACCCTGCGCCATTTGGACTCACCCGAGTTCTCGCCGTCCGCCATCAGGACCGGGGCGTGCTCCTGACCTACCTCGACCTGACTCTGACAACCGGACGCTCCCGGTACCCGGCAGCGGTGTATGGGCTTACGGTGCGGCTCTGCTCAGTTGTTGCCGGATCTTAGCATACACTTCCTGTTAAAGTAGAGCGTAGTCTGACAGACTTTTCCGGTTAGTTGTAGACTTTTCACATGGTTAGTTGCCTTTTGTGATTTTAGTGTCAGTCATCCGGTGTTTTTTTTTTCCCTCTCTGTGTCTTTCTAGACCCCGGATCCCCCAGCAGAGCTGTGTCTGCCTCCTGCCGCCCTCTACCCAGCTGTAGCCCTCTATCCAGCTATAGCCCTCTACCCAGCTATAGCCCTCTACCCAGCTATAGCCCTCTACCCAACTATAACCCTCTACCCAGCTGTAGCCCTCTACCCAGCTATAGCCCTCTACCCAGCTATAGCCCTCTACCCAACTATAACCCTCTACCCAGCTGTAGCCCTCTACCCAGCTATAGCCCTCTATCCAGCTATAGCCCTCCACCCAGCTATAGCCCTCTATCCAGCTATAGCCCTCCACCCAGCTATAACCCTCTACCCAGCTATAGCCCTCTACCCAGCTATAGCCCTCTACCCAGCTATAGACCTCTACCCAGCTGTAGCCCTCTACCCAGCTCTAGCCTTGTTTTTGCCTCTTTGCACTTGTTCATGAAACACCCGCCTGGGCATTGAATTGTTTCCCTCCCTTTTGAATCGTGCGTCTGGGTCCATAACACTGTATGATGAGGGTCAATAAGGTCACTCCTCCCATGGAAGACTGGCGACGTGAAAGACTTGAATTATACTCATTCCTCTCAGTCAGCCTGAACCTGCCTTCGTCCACCTCTGCATATTTCTGCATGGGCCGCCATGAGACGCCACCGCCGTTAATTCTGTAAATCATCTCGCCCCTCTCCCAGAACTTCATTGCCATTCGGAGGGTACTCTTCACCCTGAAAGAACAGAGGATACGGGGATAGTGCTTCATTGAGATGGGAGAGAGCGGAGACGCTGCTTATCACAATCTCAAGGACATGCCACGTGTGTGCACTGTAGAAGTTAGTGAGATTAGGGCAATATGGCAGGGGCCCTCTCTGGATGAATTATTGAGCTGCCATATTGCAACATTTGGACTGGGCTCGTTATTCAGATAGGATTCCATATGGTACCTTGTCCTTGAGAATATTTTGTGAGAAAACGAGATTTTGGCCGTTTGTTACTTTCAATCAGACAATCTGCATCGAGGCATAAGCAAAACCGAGGCACCTACTGTAAATGACCTCTGTATATACTGTATCAGATCTGATTACCTTGTTTTCCTTTCCTGGGAGGTTCTCTAGAAGTGTAAGTCATGGAACTAAGCCACTGAGCTGTCAGGTATGTGCTTTACAAGATTAACCCATCTCCTCACCTATTCATCAAAACACTCCCTCTCTTCGCTGCCTGGGCTTCACTTCCTGTAATGCTGTGCACTACTGTACCGTGACATTTTAAAAAGACATTCCAATAATTGCATTTGAACTGTGAGTGAAATGTACAGTGCATACATTGGTGACTGAGGATGAGGGAAGCCAGCCTGAGCATTTAAGTACGTGAGAGGATCCCAGAGGCCGGCGACGCCCCCCAAACAGAGAGGCCAGTTTAAAGTTCGCCTGCAAAACACACACTCAGTAGTCCACCTGGCATTTGAGCATCCATGGGTCAGACAGCCCCTGCGGTGGGCTCATGAAATGTTAACATGTATCGCTCTTCTTTAAGAGTCTCTTAGAAGTTTGGTATAGGCTGTAAATGCAGCATTGTCTGTCTGGTCACGATGTGAGACTTTCCACTCCACTTCAGCTAAACTATAAAATGTCAATATACTGTAATAAGCTTTACATTAAGACTTATTTTGCATGCCGGGCACCTACATTTTCAACATTGTCTCACATTCCAAAGCCCCCCGAGGCTCAGACAGAAGAAATTACTCTGGTGACTCCATAATCCCCCCTTAAACCCCCCACCATCAGGGGTGTCACAACCTACAGAGTGACACTCCACAGTCTCAGTGACCCTCCTTCCCCCCCGCCAACTCGCTAATGAGGTCAAATTATAAATTACACAGTCGATTCAACACAGGGCCCGGGACTGTAGGAACAGAACAGATTGGAGAGGGGACAATGTTAGCCAGGAGCCAGGACGACAAAGAAACAGGCCACTGGTTTCTCAGTTACAGGGCCAAAGACCAAGGTGAATAGAGTAGAAATGGAAAATTGTAGTATATATCAGTCTGGGCTTTTCCATGTGATGTGAAAGGCTTGCCCCTGTCATGAAGAGGAGAAATGTCAGGTGTGTGTGTACCCTGCATAACGAGCTCAGAGAGGACATCAGTACAACAGAGAGGTTCAGAGACAGTTCAGAGAACCCACTGGTGCTGATGTTAATCACCCACACAGGTATGGCCATCATACTTGACTGTTGAATTGTTGCATTTGATTAGACTTGACGAACGTCTTCCCTCAAAAAGAAGCATAAGTGATATCATGCCTTGCCTGCAGCAGATTCGCGGGGATCTCAGAATCATTCCACTGTGTGATGTCAGCTATTCCAATGTGCAGTCAGAGCCTATCCACTTGTAATGCCACAACCATTCCACTGTTATGTCACAATCATTCCAATGTGATGTCACAACAATTCCTTTGTTCTCACAATCATTCCATTGCGATGTCATAGTCATTCCAGTGTGATGTCACACTCATTGTGATGTCACTATCATCCCATTATGAGGTCACAAGCATCCCATTGTGATGTCATAATCATTCCATTGCAATGTCACACTCATTGTGATGTCACACTCATTGTGATGACACAATTATCCCATTGTGATGTCGTAATCATTCCATTGTGATGGCACAGTCATCCCATTGTGACATCTGTGCCATTTCAGCACCAATGGGTTCTTTGAACTTCTCTATTGTACTGCTGTCCTCTGAGCTGGTTAGCAGGGTACACACACCTGAGAGGAACAGCTCCCGCACACTGTCTACTCATGCAAATAGTCTTTAATCATGTTTCGGCCCAACAATCTTCTTCAGGTGAACTTTAGGGTACACACACGTGGCATATCTCCACTACATGACAGGGCAGCCCAGTATCACGAGGAAAACATAGAATAGAGAGGCACCTGTTGAAACGGCAGTTTCATGTTTTAGCCATGCTTAAACGTAGAATACACACATTTGTCAAAACGTGAAATAGCAGCAGAAATGTTTTTTGATTGAAGAAGAGTTTTTGATTGGTTGTTCTCAGAGTTTTGTGGTTGGTTGTTCACATTGGAACACGTGATAGAAGAGGGGTATACATTTGCAAGTGCTTTTACGGATGGATTGGGTGGGTCAAACAACCTTGGTGAAAACACTGAGTGCAAAACTAGCTAGCGAAACTAGCAAACAACAATGTTTTACAAGCAACTAGCAAACAACACTACTAGCTAGCCAACTAGCTAGCTCACATTCTTTATTAGTCATTATTATTAGCTAGCGCAAGCTACTGTTCTTATAGCTAGCTAGCTAACGCTAGCTTATGTAACATAGCTAGCTAACACTTTTTAGCGTTAGAATAACTTGCTAGCTAGCTATTCATAGTGTACACAAGCACCATCCACATCAACATAGGGGGTATACGTGGACACAGGGATCAGGCTAATTTACGAAACTGGACCCAGGAGTGGAGCTACTTGGACCGCGCTTAGTGGGCGCGCTCCGCATAACCCAATAACCCTGCGTGGGTGGTATGTGACAACTGGCACATATAAATGAATAGTTTTTTTTAAAACGGGTGTATTCTACGCTGAAGCAAGGCTCAAACATAGCATAGATACATTGAACAAGGTGGACCAACTTGTCTATTCTACGTTTAGCCGTGATATTGGATTGGACAAGGGCAAGCCTTTCACATCACATGGAAAAGCTCATACTCTGAACCCTATCTATACTACGTTTGATGTCTCAATCATCCCATTGCGATGACATAATCATTTCATTGTGATGTCACACTCATGATGTCAAAATCATCTCATTGCAATATCATAATCATTCCATTCCACTGTTTTTAATTATTATTATCATTGTACATTGCATTTGCTTTGTTGATCTGTGTCTCTGTCATAATCACTGTAAATGAGGGAAACCTCAGTGTTTCACAAGTATAAATAAAGGTTTGAAATGAAATGAACAGTTGTGATGTCACATTCATTGTGATGTCACAGTATTCCCATTGTGATGTCATAATCATTCCATTGTGATGTCACATTCATTGTGATGTTGCAATCATTCCATTGTCTTTAGTGCTACTATACAGTGATTGGGGAAAACCAAACACGTCAAGGCTGTTATCTCCATTACAAAGCACAAACTAGGTTGTTAACATAACAATGTAGCTACATCTAATGATATATCCTCCCCACTGGCTCCCAGATCATGATGATGATAAAGGTGTCTAATACTGGAGAGCCAGACGACTGCTAATGTAGCATAAAGAGCAGCTCAAATATTTACCCATGGTCAGAGTGGCTCATTCTAGTGAAAGGGTCCCGGTTAATGAAGTAAAAGTGTGTTGAATGATAAACAGATGGTGTTTTTTAGGGCCGACAAACTGCTCTGCACTGCAGTGCATCACTAATAAGGTTAATATGAGTCCCAGTGGGCAGAAGACATTTGACTCAGTGTTTATATGTCTTAGTGCAGATCCCTGTTACCCTGCATGGCTAACAGGAAACACTGCCTGTTGTTGTTGTCATGTTGACAGTGAATGGACAGTGAATGGACAGTGAATGCCCAATGAAGTCATGAAGGTTGATAGGAAAGACATCTTGTGCAAATTCAGGTATTAGATTTGTGTTACATGACTATACAACTGTTACTTTTGTTTCAAGGTACATATTGTGAGATTTTATTCTTACCTGGTTATATTTCAAATGTTGAAAACACAGTATTTCAGTGTTAGCTTGAATGAATACAACAATTTTAATTTTGTCATTCGTATTGACAACTACACACACCAAAAAAATATGTCCACAATTTCTATTGATCTGTTTATCTGTTATGTATTGTATCTATAATGTATTGATTCCAACGGTACCTGCAGGTCCCATTTCCCCAAAGTGATTATAATTACAAATTTAATGAGGTAGACGGCACAGTGCTCAGCTCCATCCAATTGATAAAGCTCCTTAATTAGAAATAGTGGTCTTTGAGATGGGCTCTGGAATGAATCATTTCTGTGGAGATGTGCCCACTGCCTTCCTGTTGCTATTCAAGTCAAACAGGCAGGGTTTATACATGCTGGAGTGTTAAGCTGGGGGCTGCTATTCAAATCAGCAGAGCTGCTGTTGCATACAGCGCACCAGATAAGCCTCATTTGAATAATTCCCATATTGCTCTTCTTTATCTCCACGTTTACCCACCAGAAATGTGTGGTGTTTGGGTTACAAAGTTGTTTAACTACTTGCCACTACTGTTAATCGATATCAAGCTGGGGGCACTTTATTATTTTTGTTCAGATGTTACCGACGACCCCTCCGATTGTATGAGATGTGTAATAGGCTTGGCCTGTTGTTTTCAAGCCTCATCTTTGTGGTCTCAGTGAGGATTTGAAGACAGAGTACACTATGTCACCATGCGGATTGTGGTGATGCTCTCAGATTTGACTGTAATACAGTCAGTGGATACATTGTCTAACCCACGGCTGTTTGTACGGTCCCAGAAAAATCCTCTAAAGACTTGTTCATCTGCCATGGAGAGAGACAATCTCCATGAGCGTGGGTTTGGTTTGATTTCATGTTTATCGCATAAGAGGCCTGCCAGAAAGCAAACAAACAAACAATTGTGTGTGTGTGTTGTGCAAGATGGATCATGTGTGTGTGTGTGTGTGTGTGTGTGTGTGTGTGTGTGTGTGTGTGTGTGTGTGTGTGTGTGTGTGTGTGTGTGTGTGTGAGTGTGCGTGTGCATGTATGTGTGTGTGTGTGTGTGTGTGTGTGTGTTGTGCAAGATGGAACATGCCCTTTCCAAACATCTAACTAACTAACTCCACACTAACTCACATCCGTGTGTGTGTGTGTGTGTGTGAGAGAGAGAGAGAGAGAGAGAGAGAGAGAGAGAGAGAAAGAAAGAGAGAGAGAAATAGAAAGAGAGAGAGAAAAAAAAAGGAATCAGACAGGCAAATTAAAGAACAGACACTGTCACATCTATTTTCATTCCTGTCTGGCCAGCGATTAGGTGGTATAGTGTAGCCTATTGCATTTTCTCATCAATAGTACTTTCCATGGTCTCAACTCTTTATAATACCCCTTTATAAGATCCCTTTAGGCACCAGCCATTCCTCTGAATGTATTTCATGCTACTCCAAATCATTGAATGAATGCTAACAAACGTATTAGCATGCACACAGGAGAACAGGGTCTAACAGAGAGTTGGCCTCTGCAGAATGACTATCCGAAGATAGATATTGTCCGCTGGTTGCCAAGACTGTTTTTCAGAGCCCAAGAGGCAGTCTCGTCCCTGGACACTCTCTGATCAGCTTTGTCATCAGGTGTGACAATGACTAAACACTTCCTGGATGGGTGTGGAGGATCCTCCCCGACACGATCATACAGTGCACAACACCATTTCTCTATCTTTCAGCAGTAAACTTCCTATAGACACAACAGCCAAACTCAGAGTGAAGACACAAAGGCCAACACAGAGGCCATCCTAAAGAAGGCACAACAACGCCTCTTCTTTCTGAGGTGCCTGTCTATGTGTCTTTATGGGACACACCCACAACACCACCGGCCACGACAGGCATGTCATCCAGAGGGTGGTGCAGACAGCGCAGAAAATCATGAAAGAAGATGTGGAGGTCCCAAGCATCGAGGATCTGCCGCAGGAAGGCCATCTCTGTCACAAAAGACACCAACCACCCCAGCTACCACCTGTTCGCACCATCTTACCGGAGAGACAGAAGATGGCTGAGCATCAGGACCACGAAGGAGGGGTTCCACAACAGCTTCTTTCCTGACGCGGTCCATAAGCTCAACAGCCAACAGCTGCAGTAGACTGACACTGAAGACACCCCCTGGACAGATACCCCCCGTTACATCCTGTGTATTCTGTGTTGCATGTGTTGTCCCTATGTTGTCTGTCTCTCCTCTCACGCTCACACAGGTTGAGATGGTCTGCCTGTTAGCTGGTCCCGCCCTCCTGTCTACCGTCAAGCCAGTCGAGCCAATCAAGCCATGCAAGCCATTTTCTTCAGCCAATCAGCGTTGGGTCCGCCAGCTATTTAAATCCACGGTTCCCACGCATTGGTCGGGCACCTTTTCCTTTGTTTGCTTGTTAGTTGTTTGCTGTCTAGTCTCCCATTGTGTTATCGCCCCGTTGTCCGTCTGCCCTGTGGGTGTAGCAGGAGGAGACAGTGGTAGGTAAGACGCTCATGAGCATACATTTCCACCATGTAGGTTTGTTTGATGTCTAGTGACACCAGGTTATGTTAGAGCCGGGTGCCACCATTTTGGGAGTAGGCTAGGTGGGGATTTGTTAGGGACAGTAGCTACGGTATTTAGGTCTGGTATAGGGGCAGGTAGGATCAGTTTAGCGTGGGGTGTTTTGTTACGTTATTTACTTTGGCATCCGCGCATAAAGTCTTCCCCTGTCTTCTGTGTGTCCTGTTACCTTGTTTATTTGTTTGTTAAATGTCCCTTGTTAGTCCCCTTGTAAGTAAATTATCATTTTTTGGCATTCTAGTTACGTTTCCCGGCAGTCATTTTTGGTGCGATACAGTATATGTTTACGTACCCTATTCCCCTATACCGAGCTATCCATCTTTGGTGAGTAACACCCCCCTACCCCAACAACTGATCACTTGACACTTTGAGCACCTTGCACCTTGTCTATACATACAATAGACAACAACGGACTCTGCACGGCTGTACACTTGAATACTTGGACCAACACCTGACTTCACTCGAACAATTGAACACTATGCACAACTGTATACTTGAATATTATGTAATTTCACGGCCTACATCATGGACAAAGATGTATCATCAGATGGGATAAGTAAATGAGGATGCTACTGCTAGACGGTTAGATGACGGATAGTATAGTAAATTGCCAGTTTGGGAACCTTTAAATGTATAGCTGAATACATGGGACTGGAATGAGTAACTGATTAGCACTGATAAGATACTGTATATTCATTCAGGGGTTCCACAATAGACCATGCATGCACTATGCAGTATGTCATGTGGCTATATAACCAAGAGTTGCCTAAAAGCCTACAGTATATTCATAGTTATGGTTGACTTATGCTAATGGTTTAATGTTATCTATCTCCTGACCTGTCATGGCTCATCAGTGACCTCATGCAATGCTAGAATCAAGAGACCAGAAGTATTGGCTAGAGGCATATAATTGCTGTTAATTTGAAGTGCACCCCTTTTTAAGTTCAACCCCTATTATAATTATAATTGCTGTCTAAACAGGAGGATAGATAAACAACCCTTAGCTGTTTACTTCACACAAAATATAGCGAGTCATTTCTTGTTTTCCATCCCAAATGCATGTATACTGTAGATTTTCAGATAATGATTATGAAGACTGGCAATGGACAGTGGTGATCGAATCCACATTAAGAAACGATGGTGGACTATAATATTTATTAATTGGCCCCATTTGAGGACTGAAAGCAGTAATTCTAGATGGTCTCCAATGAGATCCGCTTTCCCAAATGATTTTGAGAAGTGCTTGGGTAGGCTTAGGCGACTTTTTATTCCCTACAAGTAGAGCCCGCCATATCCAAGACAAGGTACGCATTCGTCTGTTTCATTCTGCAGGCGCTTTTTTGCCTTGAGCTGCTGATGCTCCATCGTTTCCTGACATCTATCTGCTTCTACGTGTTTCCTCGCCCAGTCCTTTTTCTGCTTACCTTTTACATTGACGCTTTGCGGCGTGCCGAGGTGTTGGATTCTGCAGTCTGTGGAGCATCTTAAAGAAACATTTACATCTAGGCTACTACTTTTTTGTACTTTTTGGCGTTCATATCGACGGAAGTTAAATTATTTCGTGAAAGAAAGTGTTTTTAAAAGGTATATATACTTTTGCATTGTCCTTTCGTGATCAGGTAAACTCAAAGAACGCATTAATGAATTACATCTGGTTGGAGGAGGGTGATGATATTCATTAACTCCGGTTCCAGACTAGTCAGTTAGAATGCTGGAAAGATGCTCTCCAAACATGATTTATCAATCCAGGGAATAAAGCAGGGATGAGGCATCATTCTACGTGTAGCGAATCGTCATTAATTATGATAAATCGGATTTTTACGCATAGCAATCAGAGACAATAATCAGGATAACGGGACGGTTTTACGCGTTCCGTAGGATTGTTTCTGATAACAGGACTGAAGAGGAATAAACAAAGCTGCCTTTACTCCAAACCTTTTCATCGGGAGATCGCAAAGGTGGAGCGACCAGGGAACGCTGATGACGGAACTATCTATCCTTTCAGTGCATCAAAAGCACCAAAGGGCATTAGAAACGTTTGAATGGAAATTGGGCAAATGTTTAGACCTGTTCCTGGTTTTATATGAAACTGGTGACTAGAAGTTCAGTTTTTCTGTCTGGAATTTGCATCTTCTAATTCAAGTATTACTGAGAGGAATACATTTGCCTTGTCATTTTTGGAAGGTGGAATGTTATTGCGGTTTGTTGTCCATTTCGAATTTTTCTTTAATCTCAATCGTTTCCTCTTGAAGTATTCCCTGATCTAAATGGAATTAGTTGAGCCTGAAGCCCCTTGTGAAAGGAACAGACATGGTACATGGACACAGCTTCCTTCACGGTAAGTCACTAGCACTTGTTATAGTCAATAATTCTCTTGTCTGAACTAAACCCATTGAGATATTCATTCATGCGCTTTCCAATACCCATGGGGAGTGATGCAGTCATTTGATAGAATTGTTCAATGTTACAATGACTAGAATCGGGTTTGTTTCATAGTATGAAGACATAATTAGTTGTTGTTCATAGGCTACATTCCATAAACCTTATGTTTGCTGTTCTGTTGTGTCGTGTCCTGCTGAGATTAATGGGGATCACGTTATAGGATTGCGACTTCTTTTTTTAATTTTTTGTTTTAAAAAAAAAAGTTCAAAGACTGAGATCTGATATCAAACAGGTAATGTATTATCCAATATGTTTTAATCGACCATAGTGATTTAATGTGAAACATATTAATGTGAACATGTCACCTTAAAGCATTTTTATGTGTCCATTGATTTAATGGTTCCCTTATTATAAACAAATGTCTCTATAGGCCGACAAGACTTACTGGGATGGAAGTCCAGCAGACATTAGCCTATATATTCATATTATGAAAATCAAGCGTGTCCAAACTATTTTAAATCAAGAACAGAAAGTGTTTTCGTGTTAACCGTGATTTATTCACACCTATTTTGGTAGCAGTTTGCAGAATGCTGCTCATATATATCTAGGTGCTCTCCCAACATTGATTTGTCTCTCATTGCAGTTGTTGCAAGTCTTCTCATACTTGGGTTGTCTGGGGCAACGAAGAGGGATTCAGCAGGTAATCTCTTTTCATGCATTCCAACCCATCGAACATCTAACCATCCTAACATATCTCTCTCTCTCTCTCTCTCTCTTTCTCTCTCTCTCTTTCTGTCTGTCTGTCTGTCTGTCCATCTACCTATTTATTTTTCACACTTTTTTGTGCTACCGTTTCTTTCAGTAAAAAACAACTCTGGAGTCAAGCCTGCGGGCCAGTGTGGAACCTGGGTGAAAGAACCAGAAGGAGGGCAGTTCACTTCCCCCAACTACCCCAACAAGTACCCCCCAGAGACAGAGTGTGTTTACATCATTGAGGGTAAACATCTGTTCACTACTCTGCTGCGTGCCTACTCTGGACCAGTGAAAGTAACCTACAGTTCCCTTTTCATCTTTAAGTGATGACAGCTTGATAAGTGACCGCCAGGACCAAGGATTTTCCTTTTACAGAATTGAAATGATAGTGTTTGGGGTATTATGGCATGCCATAGGGATCTTCAATGTCTTTATCCCTCTTTACCGTCTTTGTGTCTTTGTCCCTCTTTAACGTGTTTGGGTGCCGCCAAGTATCGATGTGTGAGGTTGCTCGCCAAGTGTACTCTCGCCTGTGATTTAAAGCAAATTAATGGCTTAAAGATTTCTCCTAGAGGTTGGACATCTGATGAATTTGGCGGATGGCCGTAATGGAATTAGACAGCTAATTGCAATTTCAGTCAAAGTTATATCCTGTGCTGCAGGGTTTCATATTTAAGTAATCAGTGCAGAAGATTATGTTATGACACAACAAGATTACCAAGATTAATATAAAAAGGTCCTATAGAGATAGCACCGAGGATGGAAACATTGAACTGTATTTTTCAGATTCAACGTAGTTGGCAAGGAGATATTTGTCAAATGGACTTCCACACTGATGATGAGCTGTGAAATATCTCTGTCTGTTTGTGTCCCCAGCCCCACCAAGACAATGCATTGATCTACATTTTGAAGACAGCTATTCCATAGAGTCCTCATGGGAATGTAAGTTTGACAACATCGAGGTCAGGGATGGACCCTTTGGCTTCTCGCCGATCATGGGACGCTACTGCGGTCAGCACACCCCCCCTTACATCCGGAGCAGTGGCCGATATCTCTGGATAAAATTTGTCTCGGATGGAGAACTAGAGGCAATAGGATTTTCAGCAACCTACAACTTCACTGCAGGTAAGCGCTTTCTAATGTACTTCCTGTACTGGCAAGGTCGACTGAAAGAGACTTGAATATAGGTTACTCAAGATGAAATAACGTTGAATCTCGAAGAGCTGTGAATATCCAAGCGTACCCTCGCTTGTTGTACCATTGGTCTGTAGGTCTTTGCATGACAGGACACTGGGACACTTTTGTCTTGTGTCATTTCCCACACATCAGCAGCCGTTCCACATTGCTGAATAACACCCCACAGGGTGGGAGCACCCTCTGAATAACACCCCCCCTCCAGCACCCCACAGGGAGGGAGCACCCTCTGAATAACACCACCCCTCCAGCACCCCACAGGGAGGGAGCACCCTCTGAATAACACCACCCCTCCAGCACCCCACAGGGAGGGAGCACCCTCTGGACACGTAGAGATTTCGGTCAGCGTTCCTCTGCCACCGCTCGGTTTACGGGCACAGAAAGAGGGCGAGGGCGTATGACAAGACTAATCAGTGTTGTCAAACACAACCCTTGTAATTATCGTCATGCGCGAGGCCACGCCACTCTTCATTTTCCATCACCTTTTGGCTGATTTCCCATTACAGAAAAGTGTGAGGATTTATGTGAGTCGTCAACGAGTAACCGCAATTTCATATTCATTTGACTACCCTTGGCTGGGTTTTATAAGCCTGTCAACTTTTTAGTGTGTTTTTGAGGGTTGAGAGGCATACGACCAGCCATGCAGCCATGCAGACCCAAAACCAACACCTGCCATCCATGAAAACCTTTTTTATGTGTCTTCCGAAGCAATATATCTTTTTGATGTAGCCTCTTTTTTTTTTTTTTTTCGCCAAGTACATTACAGTACCTATGCGGATCGACGTTGAGTTATTCCCTCTCTTAACCCTAATACATTGACCCCAGAGCCGGTGCTGGGAGGAGGACAGGATAAGGGTGAGGGGGAAATGGAATTTCCAGGCCGTACATTCTTGGCCTGTGTTGCCATCGAAAACTGAAAGTGGTCTAGCTAGCAGCCCTGTACAGAAAGATAATGGGTAGGGGGAGCAGGGGATGCTGCTGTCCATGGATAGTTAGCATGATGGAATGGAATTTAGACCATGTAATGCACTGCACAGTTTCCCAACGTTTCTCGTTGAGATATTGCTTTGTGCTTTAAGATGCTTTGTTTAAACGGCTATCATTGCAGATTGCTAAGGGAGAGAGAGAGAGAGAGAAGCATGGCCTGTCTTGATAAGAAATATCTGTGGCATATGATTTACATAATTAAGGCAGATAAAAGTCCTGAATTCACTCAACGATGCTCCAAAAATCTGTCTGTGAGGAGAATGGCTCACATCTGCCTGTGTGCAGTTGACACTATAGCACGGGGTAATTCACCCAGGGCACTCCAGATGAATGACAAGCAAGGGGAGAGAGAGAGAGAGAGAGAGAGAGAGAGAGATGGGGACATGAATCATGTGCTCATATTCTCTTGCTCTCTTTTGTCAATCATGAGATAAAAGATCAAACCATTTATGAGTCCTGTCTAACTCCCTGAGCATGAGCTGATTTTCCGTGGTGCTGATGACTTATATAAGGCACTATGGCAGCCAGAGAATAAAGCATTTAGTGAAATCTCCAGTTTACCAGAGTCACTCATTGCAGTACTCCAACTCCAAGTGTGCAGGTGCGGTGTAATCATTTAATTTTAATCTGTCAAGTGCATCAAAAGAGGCACGAGAGGCCGGCACTGGCTCAAATGGGCTGAACCGCGGTGTGCTCGTAATATAATGTTGGCATACTGTACTGTATCGTTCACACTCCCAGTTTCAGCACTGATGCCTATGTAGCGGAGGTGGTCCAAGTCTTTATCCTTGGTCTAATGGTAGATGTTTGTGCCATTTGTTTGTTTTTTTATCTGTAAAACACTTTGAGATCTGTCTCGGCAAATGCGAAGTGCTATATAAATCCAATTTATTTATTTTATTTGTATTTATTTATTTATTTAATGAAAAAAGGCACCTGGTGAATCAACTTACAGTAAATCAAACCTGATCATATTTTGTTACATGATTAAACCAGAGAAAGCAGTGAGTCTAAAAAAACAACACTTCCAGCAGCTATCATTTGGGCCTTGTAGTGACTCAGCCAGTCACCTGAGTGGATGAGGGATAGGTATGTCCTGCACCAGAGCCAGGGGACCTCCCTCTGCCACCCACCCCACCCCCCACCTCCTCCATTCTCTCCTCTCCTCCTCCCCCCTCTTCTCCAAGGGCGTGTGGGTGAAATACAGGGTACATGCTGGGGCTGAGGCTAGGTCTGGTGGTTGGGGTTAGGGGCTGGGGCTGAGGCTAGGTCTGGTGGTTGGGGTTAGGGGCTGGGGCTGAGGATAGGTCTAGTGGTTGGGGTTAGGGGCTGGGGCTGAGGCTAGGTCTGGTGGTTGGGGTTAGGGGCTGGGGCTGAGGCTAGGTCTGGTGGTTGGGGTTAGGGGCTGGGGCTGAGGATAGGTCTAGTGGTTGGGGTTTGGGGCTGGGGCTGAGGCTAGGTCTGGTGGTTGGGGTTTGGGTCTGGTGGTTGGGACTAAGGCTGAGGCTGGGGCCGGCACTACGGAGGGATTCTTGTGTTACCTTGACCTCCTGGCCCTCCTCCCGGGTCCATTAGCCCACCTGGGCCCTCTGCATTGGTAGGTCAGATTAAGTGCTATTGCCCGGCAGGCTTTGGCTATAGGTTATTATTATTATTTTTATGAATTGGATTTATATAGCGCCCTTCATGATTCCCAGAGCGCTTTACAGAGTCCAGTATTCATTCAGACACAGTCATACCGGTGGTGGTAAGCTACATCTGTAGCCACAGCTGCCCTGGGGCAGACTGACAGAAGCGTGGCTGCCAATCAGCGCCTACGGCCCCTCCGACCACCACCAACATTCATTCATTCATTCACATTGTCACGGCCGGCTCCTGGCCGCGACAAAAATGGAGGCACACACCAGAACGTAAGCTTCAAATAATTATAATTTATTTCGAATATAAGTATAATAATAATACTAATGCATGGGATGTGGATGGTAGAGTATCAGTGGTGTAGGTATGTATGGATGAAGTGAAATGTGTGAATGCAGGGGTGTTGTATGGTGTAAACCCAGGACAGAACTGAACCAAAAAGCCTACGTGGTGCTTCTCTGAAAGGAGAGGGTAAACGTAGGGCCGGTGAGCCTTTATAAGGCCCGGGCGTATCCGCCCACAGCTGGCCCCACTTGCCCTGATGAGGGGAGGGGCAGATTGTCCAGGACAGCCTAGGCTGTCACAACATCTATACGTTGCATGTCTTTATGATGGTGGGGGAAGCCGTAGTACCCGGAGGGAACCCACGCAGGCACGGGGAGAACATGCAAACTCCACACAGAAAGGACCTGGTATGACTGGGATTTGAACCCAGAACCTTCTTGCTGTGAGGCAACAGTGCTAACCACTGAGCCGTGCTGCCCAAAGGTCAAGTTTAGCCCTCCCATTCTACTACTCTGATCATGGGGCTGTTTAAACAGCGGGGCCGGCCGGCAGGGAGACCCAGGCAGCTCCTGTGGCTGCTGTTAGAGCCGCTCCTTCTCCACCGAGCCCCTGGGACACGCTGTCCTCATCTCACACTTGCTGAATGCTGATGTTTCAGTGAAAATAAAAAGCAAACTCATGTGGCCCTTTCAGCTTTTCAACTGCTTCACTGCTGGGGTTCCACGGAAAGTTTGGTAAGGAAGTTATAGATATGACTGCAGAGACCTTGTACACAATGCTCAACGGGATGGAGACTGAAGGATTCCCAGTGTGATTCTAGGCTGGTGAAATATTTTGTATTTGTGCTTGAATGGTCTACCTTACTGTTTGTCCGGGCTTTGGTTTCATGGGAATGGATTCACAGCGACAGACTGAGCCTCAAACTGAGCAGTTCAGGAGCCTTGCTGTGTATCGTGTTTTGCTTCGAAGTGTATAGGTTCACGAAAAGGTTCCGCACATCCATTTAAAAAAGATGAGTAGGTGAAAATAGAAAAGTCAGCACAACAGCTACTGCTCCACTAATATTTATTTTGCTAAAACAAACAGCATGTTTGTTCAGAGTGAGGATTTTTCTATTTTCAACCACTGTTTTGAGGTGTAACCTTTGGTGTTTCAACCTACTCACTCGTTGAAGGATGACCAGTTCCCATACTCTTGGCTGGTTGGGGCCATCTCACCGAAGCTGCTCCGCGGTCAAATGGATGGTCAGCAGTGATCGCACTGTACTGTACAGAGCAGAGCCAGGACTAATGATATTATAATCTAGATGGGACTTTGATTGATCTGGGGCACTTAGGGCTCAACCACCTTCTAAGTGGACCAAGAATCGTATCGGATTGGAATCAGTCTAATGAAATTTGAGATTAGAGCTGGGTTAGGATATATGGGTCTGTCGTGCACTAGGCAAGTCCATTAGATTGGCCTTAGATGGATTTAAGATTGAAAATTGAAAATGTACCCAATGGAATGGACCCTTGGCTCACTCCTTAAGAAGCCACACAGTCAGGCCACACTTGAGAATAATCAAAGTTCATCTGCCCCGAAGTTCAACTGAAGTGCAACTCTCACCAGCTCTTAAGTCCCTCGGCTTTTCAGTTGTGGGAGAATTGTTTTCTACTCTTTCTCTTGGTGAAAACCAGGAGACAGAGTCAGTGACATTCCCCGGCTTGGTGGAGGGAGACAGATAATCACACTTGATTACTTTGGAGGCGGATGGAGCAAAGGAGGTCTAACCCTGCTTCATTCCAGAGACGAGGAGTGGCAGCCAGAGACTCTTTTCTAAACAATGGGCAGGGAGGTGTGGAGGAGAGAGGGGAGGGGACGGGTGAGGAGAAGAGGGAAAGGGAGTGGCTAGAGAGGAGAGGGGAGAGATGAGGAGCAGAGAGAAGTGAGGAGTGGAGAGGTGGGGAGAGAGGAGGGTCGAGGGGGGAGTAGCAAGGGAAGAATTGAATAGGAGATAGAGAAGAGAGATGAGGAAAGAGATGTGAGGAGAGAGGAATAGAGGGGAAGAGGAGGGGAGTAGAGAGGAGAGGAGTACAGGAGAGGAGTAGAGAGGAGAGGAGTAGAGGAGAGTAGAGAGGTGAGGAGTATAGGAGAGGAGAGGAGTAGAGGGGAGGAGTAGAGGAGAGGAGAAGTAGAGAGGAGAGGAGTAGAGGGGAGGAGTAGAGGAGAGGAGTAGAGGAGAGGAGTAGAGAGGAGAGAGGAGAGGAGTAGAGGAGAGGAGTATAGGAGAGGAGTAGAGGGGAGGAGTAGAGAGGAGAGAGGAGAGGAGGAGTAGAGGAGAGGAGTAGAGAGGAGAGGAGTACAGGGGAGGAGTAGAGGAGAGGAGTAGAGAAGAGAAGAGTACAGGAGAGTAGAGAGGTGAGGAGTAGAGGAGAAGAATAGAGAGGAGAGGAGTAGAGGAGTAGAGAAGAGGATTAGTGGAGAGGAGTAGAAAGGAGAGGAGAAGAGGAGAGGAGTAGCGGAGAGGAGTAGAGAGGCGAGTAGAGAGGAGTAGAAGAGAGGAGGAGAGGAGAGAAGTAGAAAGGAGAGGAGTACAGGAGAGAAGTAGAGGAGAGGAGGAGAGGATAGGAGTGGAGGAGAGGACTGGGGAGGGGTAGATGTGAGGAGTAGAGAGGAGAGGAGTACAGGAGAGGAGTAGAGGAGAGGAGTAGAGCGGAGAGGAGTAGAGGAGAGGAGAGGTGGAGGGGTGGAGAGGTGAAGGGGCGGAGGGGTGGAGGGAAGACAGGTGAGGTCGAGTTGTGGAGAAGTGGCGGGGTGGAGGGATGGAGAGGTGGAGGGGCGGAGGGGTGGAGGGGAGACAGGTGAGGTAGAGTTGTGGAGAGGTGGAGGGGCGGAGGGGTGGAGTGGTGGAGGGGCGGAGGGGTGGAGGGGAGACAGGTGAGGTAGAGTTGTGGAGAGGTGGAGGGGCGGAGGGGTGGAGTGCCGTAGAGCAGAGACTGGCAAGAGAGCAGTGAAGAACAGATGAGCAATTGTGAGGAGTGAGTTCAGTTCAGTGTCGCTGTCATATACATATGGTACTGTAGCTGCACTGCATATTAGCAGCTAAATCATCAACTCGGTTTTAAGGTCTGCGTGAGTCTTGGCTCCATCTCAATGCAGCTTTGCTGTGAAGGCACTCGGCAGGGGTGCGCTATTCGAGGGTCCGCATGCACCGCCATAGAGCTGGGCCCTCCTAGATGTGGGTGAATGAAAACAATTCCAGTGCATTAATCAACACTGCGTTGGGGGCGGGGACAGGGGACCACAGACCCAGCGATACGCCTGCAGCACTGCGGTTCCTCCCCGTGCGTACGGCGGTTGACGTGGCGCGACCAGGGAGAAGGACGACGTGGCCTCCGTCCGGTCCCTCCGCCCTGCCTCACAGATGAGAGCAGAGGCTGATCAAAGAGGATGAGTGGAGAGAGAGAGAGCGTTAAGAGACAGAGAGAGAGAGCGTTAAGAGACAGAGAGTGT
This sequence comes from Borostomias antarcticus, assembly GCF_949987555.1. Classification (NCBI taxonomy): domain Eukaryota; kingdom Metazoa; phylum Chordata; class Actinopteri; order Stomiiformes; family Stomiidae; genus Borostomias; species Borostomias antarcticus. The sequence continues at coordinate 17,102,002 of NC_140235.1, forward strand.
TAAGAGACAGAGAGTGTTAAGAGACAGAGAGAGAGTGTTAGAAAGAAGGGAAGATACAGTATGGAGAGAGAGAGAGAGAGAGAGAGAGTGTTAGAGAGAAGGAAAGATACAGTATGGAGAGAGAGAGAGAGAGAGAGAGAGAGAGAGAGAGGATCTCATTGGACATGGTTGCAGGTGAACTCGGTTGATCTCTGTGAAGGGTGCTCACTGCACTGTAATGTACGTGGAGGGCGGCTAACGTCGCACCCATAAATCAAAAACGGCAAAAGCCACCCCCCGTGATGTTTTGCTCTAATGCTCGTGCTCATTAAGGCCCACAGTGCGGCAGGGAGATATCTGACCGTGCTTCTTCTTCCCAGAGGGACGCTAGCCGCTGTGGCTATGCCGCTAACGCTAACACACACAGCCGTAGCACCTCCCCCCGGTAGTTGTGTGTGTATGTGTATGTGTGTTTGCGCGTGAGTGTGTATGTGTGCGTGTGTGTGTGTGTGTGTGTGTGCGTGTGTGTGTGTCGTCCTCGGTAGAGGTGTGCCGTACTACTGGGCTCTAATTCAATTTACTAAAGTAATGCTATCAGACCGAGATGTTTGGCACCAACACACACAGTCAGGGTGAGTGTTTTTTTGTTGTTGTTGTTTTTTTTTGCAGATGCAGGGTTTGGGTTTGTTTTGTCTGGCACCTGATGAAAGTGTGTTGCAGTGGGAACAGCCTAGACTGGGACTGGAAGGGAGTCTTTGCGGTTCATTGGTTTCAGAGAGATCTCCCACAACTCCCCTGTACTGCTGGGTGTCCTGCTGCCACCAACCCCACTTTAGGGAGGACGTCCTGCTCTGGTATCGGGTGGGGGGGGGGTGACAGTATCCCTCTCCTCATCCCCCTCATCCTCCTCCCCCTCCTCCTCCTGACCCTCATCCCCATCCTCCCCCCCATCCTCCTCCCCCGTCATCCCCCTCTCCCTCATCCTCCTCCTCTACCCCCCCCCCCCCATCCACTTCCTCATGTGTTTTAGTCGGACGAGATTGATGGAGGGAGTTAGCAATGCAAGCCCCGCCTCAGCTATGAGGCGGGTCAGTCACTCTCTCTCTCTCTCTCTGTCTATCTCTCTCTCTCTATCTCTTGCTCCACATACACACATCTATCTCCCCCTAAGCCTCTCATCCTCTCTCTCCATCTCTCCCCCCTTCTCTCTGTGCTCTCCATCTCTCTCTTTCTCCTCCTCCTCCTCCTCTCCCTCCTCTTCCCCCTCTCCCCCCTCCCCCTGCTGAGCAGTGTGCAGCGAGGAGCGTCCGCCACCTTATCGCTGTCGAGCACTCAGTCAGACCGTAGTCTTATCGCCCCGCCAAACTCCGCTACCCAGCGTCCAGCCTGGCCGCGCGCCTCCTTAGCCGCTCCCCCGAGTCAATTACACCGCGAATCAATCAACGGCCCCCGCTAGCCACCGCCAGTCCGCTCGCCCGCTGGCTCCAGCCACCACGCCCCACTCCCCTTCCCCGCGCTGTGGCGTCGCTGCTCCTCCCATCCTACTACAGGGGCTTGGGAGGGAGGGGGGGCCGTCCTGGGTATCTGCAGCCCAGTAAGCCACAGCATGTGTCTGTCTCTCTCCCCGCTGTAGAACCTCCGCATCGGCCTGGCTCCGCTCCCACTCTCGCCATGTGTCCTCTCCTCTCCTCCTCTCCTCCTCTCTCCTCGGTGGGAAGGAACAGCGGGGTGGTGGTGGTGGGGGGGGGGTTCTCTGCAGTCCGCACTGGGCTGCACTTGGTGCGTGTGTGTGTGAGCTCCTTTTAATGGAAGACTGCATAAGGAATTAGCAGTGTTTGGGTTTTTCCTCCCTCCTCTCCTCCACTCCTCCTCTCCTCCTCCCCTACTCCTCTCCTCCTCCTCCCATCTCATAACAGCTAGCCCGAGGCTCTTGGTTTCATTATCCCATCACTGTAGAGGATCCTGCAATGTCACGCTGTGAGCATGACATCCTCCGTTATGCTGCAGAAAGCAACAGTCACATTTACCTGTGCGCTCTTCGTCCCTTTTAGCCCACACAGTGTGTCTAAGTTAATTAATCCAGCTACAACTGATTGGAAAGGTCCGCTCGCGCTTTGAAGGTGAAAGAGTTTGGAGCCTCTCTTGTTCTGCTCCGTTCTCGTTCTCGAAACGGAACGTCAGAGAACAGATTGCACGCCACGCGCCAGTGCCTCTGCTTTGTTTTCATCAGTCAGGCCATTTCTTCCGAGAGGTGATATTTCCGCTTGCCGATAGTGAATGGCTGAGAATGAGTATGAATGACAGATCTACAGCAAACAGAAATTAAGCTGATTTGGGGTTTTCTTGAAAGAAAACCGTCCCCACCTCCTTCACCGCTGCCAAGAGAACTGCACAGTACCAAACCCTGTCTTCCAATAAAGGGTTCCTGGTGCCAGGGAAATCCAAATTGCATTTGACAATAGGGTAATCTAATTTGTTGATGCGGGGTTTTGTTGCAGCTATCGGGGAAAAGCGATGGCATTACTTTGCCGCAACTACAAAAAAGTGCTAAACCCTGACGGGATTATGGGACATGAAATTGCATAATGCGCATCATCACGCTATACGACGATTGCGATGGAATCCTTTGTTACATAATTGATTCCTATGGCACATACTCACAGTGATGTACCTGCAGTATCCTCTCACAGGAAATGAGAACTGGGTGAGTTGATGGTATTTGAGGCCTAAACAGAAAGTCACTGATGCCGGATGGTTTTATGGGAGACGTTGCTGTTCACAGAGTCATTATGCCTGCTGTACTTGATGGTCCTTGAAAAGGTCTCTACCCTATTGTCCAGAACTCATGGTTTATCCTACAATCTCTTGGGGAAACTGGTACACTTTAAGGAGTTGTGTTGCACCTTCATATCAAATTGACTGTCATTCAAAAGCATGTTTAGATCCATGTCTTTCCTACTAATCGTAGCCCAGTCAAAGGGTAAGAGGGGTGTCTCCTGGTTTTAATAGAGACTGAGACCATCCTGATTCATTGATAACCATGGTAGCGTGGTTCCCAAGCAGGTTAGGGCCCTGCAAAATATCCCCTCACAAGGTCCTGTCCACCTTTACCTGCCTCCCCTTCCTCCCCTAGCCTCCCCCAGCCTTTGCCAGCCCCCCCAGCCTCCACCAGCCTTTGCCAGCCCCCCCCCAGCCTCCACCAGCCTCCCCCAGCCTCTCCCAGTCTTCACCAGCCTCCCCTAGCCTCCACCAGCCTTCACCAGCCTCCCCCAGCCACCCTCAGTCTTCACCAGCCTCCCCCAGCCTTTGCCAGCCCCCCCAGCCTCCACCAGCCTCCCCCAGCCTCTTCCAGCCTCCACCAGCCTTCACTAGCCCCCCCAGCCTTCACCAGCCTCCACCAGCCTTTGCCAGCCCCCCCTGCCTCCACTAGCCCCCCCAGCCCTCACCAGCCTCCCGCAGCCTCCCCCAGTCTTCACCAGCCTCCCCTAGCCTCCACCAGCCTCCCCCAGTCTTCACCAGCCTCCCCTAGCCTCCACCAGCCTCCCCCAGCCTCCCTCAGTCTTCACCACCATCCTCCCAGCCTGCTCCTGCCCTCTGCCCGGAGTGAGGAATAGTTATGTCTCCCAGAGGAGCCATTATGATTCTACCCGCTGCCAAGCGTCTCTTTCTAGAGACGGAGGTAAAGTTGAATCCCTTGTGTGCCAAGCTCTGCTCTCCCTGAGGTGTGTGATTCATTTATGCGGGTTCCTTACCTAGAGGGCTTTAATGCAGGTTTTTTTTCTCGTTCACAGTATGAAAAATGTGGATCTCATAACCTTCTGTGAGCTTCTCTCAACGGCTCTTTTCTCACAGGCCAGCTCCTCGCACCGTGGGGGGTAACCGGGGCGTGGGCAGCGAGTACGAAAAAACAGTCATACCACTGTTTACGCTCCATCTCGGCCCAGTGACTGAGCAGGAAGTCGACTAACAGCGCCTCCCTCCCGGGGGGGTCGGGGGGACGAGGGACCCAGGAAAGTCGCTGGTCGATCATGTGTGTGTGCTCGTCCCTGCGTGGCGCCACTGGACACCGAGCAGCCTGCTGAACAACGTGGCCTTCCCGCCATTTCGTTTTCCATTTGGCAAGCTCCATTAGTCACCACACTCCTATACACCAACGCCACGACCCGCCGCACCCAGCACTATGCTTCTGCCCACTCCTGTTATCCCCCTCCCCAGAGCATGTACACCCAGATAGAGAGAGAAAGAGAGAGAAATAGAGAAAGAGAGGGCAGGGGGTGAGATGTGAGTGAGAGAGAGAGAGAGAGAGAGAGAGAGAGAGAAAGAGAGGGCAGGGGTGAGATGTGAGTGTGAGAGGCTGATAAGGGTTCCAGGGTGCGGTACAGTATGCAGGACTATTCGAATATTCATTGAGTTCAGACCGAATTCCTGCCTTTGTTTGTTAAAGGACAATTATCATTCAGTCGAGATCACTTTAGTAAAAATTGGCCCATTTATTTTGCATGCAGCAAATACAGCATATGACATTTTGGCGGTGTGCTCTGTTCGGGGGGCCCCCTGCCTTCCATGCATGTGGAAAGCGAGATAGTAGGGGAGGCGAAATCTAAATATTCCTACCCTCTGGGACAGCTTGGCCCAGAGTGCCGGAAGAGGGAATGGCATTGATTTAGCCCCCTGCCTCTATGACGATCAGAGTGGGCTGCGATCGGGAAGTTGCTCAGAGGTAACTCAGCCCACTAAGACCGTCAAAGAGAGCCACAGGGTCCGGACTGCTGTACATTATAGTCCCTGTACAGTACAACCTAAAGCCTCTGCCTCCGTGGTGACCGGAGGGACCGCTGGATGGCCCTTCGGAGATGTTTCGGCCCACGATCACCACGGAGCGCCACAGAGACTAAGCTAGTGTAATTCCCTGGCTTCCACTAGCCGACGCATAGTGGAATACCAGAAGAATGCAGCAATACCCCCGGAACAGAGAGCAACGACGACAACAGAGATGACATTGACAGAACACGGCGGAGCAGGGGAGGAGGTGGGGCGAGCACGCAGATACGAGCAATCAGCAGTAATGACAATGACATGTTTTGACAGCTTAAATACATGCACTCTGCATGCTGGACCAATGCTATGACAGCTGACAGTCAGCTGGTAGGTTGCGTCATATGGGGTGTGACTGATTAGCCTCTGCCGATTAGCCCGGCATTGACGTCCGTGCCTCGCCTGAAGTTGCGTCGCAGACTTCATTTTTGTACCATGTGCCTTCAAATGGACTTCAATGCCACACACACACACACACACACACACACACACACACACACACACACACACACACACACACACACACACACATTCATTACAATTTCCCCCTGAAATATGACAGTCCAAATCACTTTTTTACACAAACTCTGTAGCATGTAGATTCACCCTGAGCAAACACTAAGCTGGGCCTTGCTCTGGTTATAACTGCAGTTCAGAGCTTAACTTCTCTGGTTTTACATCAAGCCAGCATGTGTTAAGATAGCAGGGAAGAGAAAACCTGTCAGGGGAGAATCATCCAGTGTTGTCAAGCAATATAATATTCATATGATTACGTTTTCTGGTGAAAAAAAAACATGATTGTTTGTTTGTTCCCATGCCCTTTAAACAGTTTATGCAGTCAGAAGTCAACAGTGGGATAGCAAGGAAGATACATACATGCTGCAGAAGTCCAATAGCACACACCACCGAGGTTTTAGAGTTAAAGAGTGGTGGATGTCTGTAATACAAGTCAGTACACATGCTAGAAAACCAACATAGCACAGAAAACGTTTCATATCCTGTAATATAATATTGTACTTTGAGTCCCAATCTCACGTTCCCAGGAAGTTGCCAAGGTTACTTCAGAAAGACTGAGCTGAATTATGTACTGTATCTGTGTTATGGTGTATTGTGTGGAGGTCTACAATCACACACACGCACGTTCACACACACGCACACTCAAACAGATGCACACACACATACACACACAGACACACACACACACAGGCTCACACGCACACACACAGACACACGCACACACTCGCACAAGCGTGTGCACACACACACACACAACCCTGGGCCTGGTGGTATCCCAGGGGGGGGCTCTCATCTCTGAGTCAACCTATATTTTGCTTCAAGGACATACAGGTAGGGCCTCAAATCTGTATACTATACTAAACCCTATTCCTTGCTCTGGAAACCCACCACACACACACACACACACACACACACACTGATAGCCCTGAGAGCCCACCGCTGAGCTGAGCTGGGTGGAGGGGACCTCCAGGCTTCCACCTGAACACACAGCAACACGGATCAGACAGCTCCTTGTGTAGAACTGTAATCTGTTTGGAGAAAATATTAGATATGTCTTTACTGACTCTGATTCCACAGTCACAGTGGCTTCGGGGAGTAAAGATGTTCAGTCTTTCTCATGGAACGCAGAGAATTAAACACAGTCCCTCTGGAAGCTAGAAGTGGGGGGAGAGGGGATGGAGGGATGGAGGAAGAGAGGAGGAGAGGAGGTAGAATGGGATGTGGAATTGAGTTCATTATCTGCGGAAGGGAGAGCCAATACCTCATCCCAGACACCGGGCTCTGCCATTGATTACAGGGTCTGTTCTCAGCTCTCAATTATTATGCCTGGTGCAGTATCTTGATGAAATGCATTTTCCCCTCCTGGGTTTATGTGGTCATCTTCATCAGCCTGTGCCCCCCCCCCCCCCACACACACCATCTTACACTCCACATCATCTCCCAGAGCCAGAGCTGGTCCAGGCTGCACCTCAATAGGGTGGAGTGGCTTCCTCTCGCCTTGTCTCCTCTCCTCTGTTCTGCTTTCCTCTGTTCTCCTCTCCCCTCCTCCCCACTCCTTTCCACTCTTCTCCTCTCCCGTCCTCTCCTCTCCCCTCCTTTCCTCTCTTCTCCTCTCCTCTGCTGTCCTCTCCTCTCCTCCGGCCCCTGGCTGCATTGTTCTAAGAGGGAAGGATAGGTGGCTAAAGGAGGTGTTCAGAGGAAGTCTGGCGAAGGGTTTTTAATCTTTCATTTATCTTGGCTTCCAGAAGCCAAGGCTGTGCAGCGAGGACACAGAGAAAGAGAACGGCAAGCAGGGGAATTAATATCTCACAGGGGAAGGTAGCCTGTAATACAGTCTGAGTCTGTTATTCTACTCTGAGGGAAGGAAAGAAGGAGATTTGTAGAGTTCTTCAGGCTGGACCGTGACTCTGGCGGGAGACCAGGGTCAGATCAATTAGCCGTCCTTTATCCAGCGAGGCCCAAGTTTAACCTCTCGCTCCTGGAGAGCTACAGGCCGCGCAGGCTTTTGTTCCGGCCCGGGACAGACAACCCTGAAACACAAGGCACCCTGGCCAGCGCTGAGCTGCTGTTTGAATGGAGCAGCCCTTGTGATGGAGACGAGGACCAGCACTTCCTTACTAGTGACGGATGAAACAGTGATGCGAACAACGGCGAGTGCCCCTCACAATGCCTTTCATAGGGGATAGTTGAGTGAGCGGTCTAATTTAGTTTTAATCACATGGCACAATGGGTTGCTGGCACATTCCGTGGCCTTATTGTACAGCATGTTAAGTTGGTAGCTGTTCCATCCACCAGCCTCCGGGCGGTAGGTCCGAGCAGCCGTCCAATCCCGGGTTATCGTTCTGCACTCTATTTTTAATCACTCTCTAGTCTCTGGGATTGCACGGCCCTCTGAGCAGTCTCAGCCCAAACTGGGCCGCCGTTATTAGCCGTGGAGCCAGAGAGCAGCATTTGATTACAGCCTGGTAGAGATCTTTATATGATCCCTCTCATTTCACACATTCCTGCCTTAATGTGCCTCCTGATCTATGATTAAAACTGCTGTTCCCTGTGGTGGACATTTTTAAGTTTCTCAGAACAGAAAAATAGAAATTAGCCTTGTTTCTTCAGATGCATACAAAGTTGTATTTAATAAACCCTTTGTAATGGTGGGAGGTTTTTACAAGGAGACAAACAATGGTTATCCGTGAAATCACCAAAGAGTGATGATGGAATGGCATAACACTGTATTATAGTATAGATGGAATGGCATAATACTGTATTATAGTATAGATGGAATGGCATAATACTGTATTATCATCCAACAGAAGTAGTCCCTCAGCACCTCCGACCATCATGCTTTGCGGCTCCTCTGTGCGTTTAATTTGAGCACACTGAGGGGCGAATTCACTAAAGCAAATTGCGCCCGCTAATTGCACCATTATATTGCGCGTCAGTTGCGCCCGCTATGTGCTCCGTTTTAAAAACCTATTCACTAAAGACATTGCGCTAATAATATCCCAGCGCAAACACGCCCATTCGGTGTTTGCGGCTGAGTGCAATTTGCTGCTGATATAGGAAATGACTATAAATACTGCGCATACAGCGCATACAACTCGTATGCATATCATTGGACGATGGCAGACAGAAAGAGAAAGATACGATTCTCAGACCGCGAACTTGAAGTCCTCACGGACGAGGTTCAAAAGCATGCCTCACAGCTTTCCAACAAAAATATGACGGCTACAGCCAAAAATCATATTTGGGGTTTAATTTCACAAGCAGTCAGTGCCATTTGTGTGTGTAAACGCAGGTGACTGCAAACGGAGGTGGAATTATTTGAAAAGACGAACAAAGGAAAAATTGTCATTTTATGTTATGCAAGTTGCAGCACGATGATCTGGCATACTTTTGGGGGAGTGTATAACATTGCCCCACCGGTACGATCTAGGCATCTAAACGGCTTTTCAGGATTCCAAATGTGCACTCAATCACACCGCGCGTCCTGATGTGAGCCCAGTTGTACGCCGCCTCTCCAACCTTGGAAGGATTACGCACGGGAGTCATCATCCATGGCTGAAGATGATACCTGCCGTCACCTATGATACAAAAGCAAAATATTTTCAAGACCATTCAAATAAAAAAAATATTGTGTAGGCTATGTTTTTATTTATGTATACCTATATCGGCCCCCAGCCGTTCAATGAACAGCTATAGGGAATGCGCAGTTTCGCGTTTAGACTATTATACGCACAGTTTCGTGCTATGTAGGCTATTATAAATGAGTATTATTCATTGGGGAAGCTTGGACTCGCTGGGGACGGGTGGAGAGACGCATAGTCAACTGAGCCTCCCCAGACGCGACTTCATCCTCCAGTTGGCTGAAGAGCTGCGCGCTCTGGTGTCCAAACAGGTACCGCGGTGGTTCTAGTGTTAAATCAAAAAGTGACCTTCTTCTAAATATTCTCTCACGAACAACATGCCTGGCATTGCGATGCCTTCGCCTCGCAACAATCACTGCTGCCATGATCAGCGGACAGGCTGGCCGCGACACACCCCTTGCGCTTAAATACCACCACGTTTCTGAAAACGGTATTAATTTCACTTTAACTGCGTGAGGCAATTTGCGCCGATCTTTGTGAATTGGGCGGGTTTTGCAATAATGTTCATTTGCATAGAAAGGGGAACATTCTCCGCCCATATTACCTAATTTAAATATGAGCTAATAACACCGGCGCAGAGAAACGCAATGACGAACGCAACGCAGTTAACACCGTATTTCACCCTTTGCGAGGGCTTTGTGAATAGCAAACATAATTTTTGACTTATTTGCACAGGCTTTGCGTCAGGAAAAGCTGCGCAATCCTTTAGTGAATTCGCCCCTGAGAGCTTCCTGCAGCAGGCATCTGTGCTCCTTTTGTGTTGCATTCTGGTCTTCCTGTCAAGGTGCGAGCAGCTCTGTTGTGTTGCAGAAGATTCTAATTACAAACGCAGGCTCGACAGGCTTCTCATTGGCCCCAGATTTAACATTAACGTGTTAATTTAGCTAGTCAGGACTACTCAGACACTGAGGCCGCCGCCTCCCACAAAATGAGAATTATGAAATCGTAATCTGCCATAGAGAAATTGATACTAGTCTGAAATGAAATTAGTCATCTCTTCGTTGTGAGGACGAACGACTGCATGTAGCTCAATCGATGCATGACTGCTTCTATTAACTTCTGATCCCTGCGTCGGTACAGTACAAACACTCATTTCAATTTAGAACGGCCGTCGTGTTCGGCATGCGCAGGGCTGACCTGACCAGTCATTCACTCTCCGCTGACTGAACAGGTGAATCTAGAGTATATGCTCTGCTGGCGCGGTCTGGGAGTGACAGCCAGAGACGGAGATATACTAGGCTTCTCTCTCTCTCTCTCTCTTTCATGGTGATGGAAGCTCTGCTCCAGGGGGTGACGCGTGTCAGGAGACATTGTTAAAGTTGATGTAGTGCTCTAGAACACACCTACTGTAATCTCTCTCTCCCCTAATTATTTGTTTCAATCACATTTTTGCCTTACCCTATCCCTCTATCCTGTGAGGTTGTGCGCTCTGTATGAAGGGATGACGAGAGAGAGAGGGGAGAGAGGGAGAGAGAGAAGAAGAGAGGGAGAGAGAAGGAGAGACGGTGAGAGAGAAGGAGAGAGGGAGAGAGAAGTAGAGAGGGAGCTCTAATGGGGTTTATCAAAGCCAACATGAATACAGTAGCAGTCTGGGAAGGCATCAAAGCCTCATTCTACCCTCTACTGTCAACTCTTACTGTCATTGGACCGCCGAAACCGTAGCATTATGAAAGGGCTAATAAATGTATGAGTAGTCTCTTTTTTATTGTCTCAGATCCTGTTTTGGGTTACGGCCTGGCGCAGAGCCACAAATAC
>NC_140235.1:17115207-17350207 GCF_949987555.1 Borostomias antarcticus
AGGAGTGATTCATCAGCTGTGTTTCTCACCCTGTTAGGCAGGGGCTCGTCCACAGGTAGTGCTGCCTGCGAATGAGTTGAGCATCAATTCCCGAATGAGAAGTTCACAATTTAAACTTTCAAGGATTTATATTGAATTTGAACTAGAGTCTCTGATTGGAGGAGCCTATCTAACAAATTTAGCACAAAGAAACACAAAAAAATAATGGGTATAATTTCTGCATTAGTAGTGGAGCAGATAAGTGCTATAATCTTTCAATGTGTGATACAAGCATAAAAATTGGCATGAGCAGTCTCCATGGGTCACTTGACAAGAAAATTGTCCTGGACATTTGACATTTCAAGATGGCAGCTATTTTTCAAGATGGCTGACATCTTAATGGAGCAGTTAAGTGATATAATGGTTTATTTGGTGGTACAAGCATGACAATTGGCATGAGCAGTCTCTTGAGCATCACTTGAATAGAAGCCCCCCACAACCACTTGACATTTCAAAATGCCGGCCATTTTTAAAGATGGCCACCACCTTAGTGGAGCAGTTAGGCCTAAGTAATCATTTAGTTGGTGATACAAGCATGAAATTGCCATGATCCATCTCAAAGGGTCACTTGACAATAAAATGCTCACAGACATTTGAAATTTCAAGAGAGAGGCCATTTTTCAAGGTGGCTGCCGCCCGTCATGTAGATGTTTAAATGATATATGTTCTCATAGAAATGTATTGGTTCCTCAAAAGGCTCTGTCAAGAGAGGTTGTTTGACTGTGTTAAAACACAATCAAACAGCCTCTCTTGACAGAGCCTTTTGAGGAACCCATCTTCAAATGTCCAGGACAATTTTCTTGTCAAGTGACCCATGGAGACTGCTCATGCCAATGTTCACGCTTGTATCATATACTGAAAGATTCTGACCAAAATAAGCTCTTAGCTGCCCCACTATAGATATTGAATGTGGTATAACTATTTTTAGAAATAATGGATGTGTGGATCTAGCAATGCATCATGATTAGGTCTTTTCATAGCCGCTGTCAGAGATATTCCAGGCAGAACCCCAGGGCTCTAGATGAAAATTGGGTAGATCTTGTTATGTTTATTTATTCATGCTCTGAACTGGCAGACTTGAAGTGATGAGACACGGCGTAGCTTCCCCCCGCTGCTGGACCCACGGCTCGAGCTAGCGCCTGGCCGATGTCCCGCCGCGGTGCTCTCACTGCGGCGCGCGTCCGCCCCTGCCAAGCAGGCCTCTTCCCGAGAGTCCGGGAAAATTCCACCGACAAACAGAAGAGAGTGGCGAAAGCTTCAATAGCATTTTAACGCTGACTACTAAGCACTTCAAAATGTCACTTGGTTATAATGACTCATTGCTGAGGAAACTTGCTGCAACCGCTTGACAATAGCATGCAGCTAATGTATATAGCCTGCCTACTTTAAGTAGGCTACAGGACATTTTGATCACACCATATAGGTTCCCAATACAATTAAAATAAATAATGGGAGTCAAATGTATCTTCTACAACTACCGTAGATGCTCAATTCACCTTCACATGGGCACCTTCTAGCCCATGTATGGCTGATGTGATGTCAATGCACTCTGAATTTTAGACTTGTAAACACAATTTCCCCTAAATTCTCAGCTGATACATTTACACTCATTCTAAGGGTGTTAGAAGCATTTTACTGTGAGGAACACCATGCTTGTGGCCTCACCTGTGCTGTTGTCCTCCAGGGTTGCAGAGTGCAGTTGAGGAATGGAGGGTGTGTTGACTTGTTCAGACTAAGATTTGCAGGTGTTACTGGAGAACCTACCATGATATGAAGTACTACCCAGCAAAAATGCATTTATATTTTACTGCATAAACAAGCAATGTTATAAAACAGTATCCTCTTCTTTTTTTTTACCACAGCGCAGCAGGCTAGCCATGGTCTATGACTGACAAGTTAAGGTCAGTCACTCAGTCAAGTAATTTAAAGGATGTGGGGACACCATGTTGTGGGGACACCATGTTGGGGGGTGGGGGGGGGGGGGGGCGGTACTTGTCTTTCTTACTGTAAGTTTAATTAATCTTAGTTGACAGCCCAATTCAGCAGGTTGTGTGCACCCTATAAGTGACGAGGTACAACAGGAGGGTATGAAAGGCCATACAGTACATAAGTGTCCATTTTCACCAGCTGCTTATTACAAGGTAACCTAAGGAAGACTTACCCTAGACCAGTGGTTCTTAACCTTGTTGGAGGTACTGAACCCCACCAGTTTCATATGCGCATTCACCGAACCCTTCTTAATTGGAAAAATAAAATATGATTTTTTCAAATCCAAAACATAGGTATATATTTTACTGGTGCACAAAATGAACCGTGCATCAACATCACTGTGTTCAAAGAACAAAACCATCAAAACATGATTTTCACACAAAAACAAAAACATAATAATGAATATTTACTGCAAATCAGTGTGACTTCTGCTGTTGCCTTTCAGAGACCAGTTCACAAATGCGCAGCTTCACCATGGCAAGTGCCACTCTCATGTCATTTTCGCAAACAAAGTCTGTTCCTTTCACAATCACACGACGTACCATCACGACAGTCACAAGTCGACTACTGAGCACACCAAATTCCCTGCAGCACAGATAGGCCAAGCGATGTAGCGTGGTCACCTGCAGCCAATGATGGCCAAGCGGGGCGTGTCATCATGAATCATATGAGTCGGGTGTGTGTCTTGACCTCCGCCGAACCCCTGAGACTGACTCACCGAACCCCTGGGGTTCGATCGAACCCAGGTTAAGAACCACTGCCCTAGACTAACCCTTTAATTACTCCACTTTATAGAACTGAAAGGTGTACCCTATGACATCTATGACAATCGATTCATTTTTACCCACAGGAGACAGTGAGGCATAAATAGGCACTTTTACCATTGAGAAACAGAACAGGAACTTGGTACGCATTTTATTTCATTCATATCTTTTCTGTTCAATGTCCCAGTGTCTGTTCAGTTCTGAGACTTGCTGCCTTCTACCTCCAGCTTCATCTCCACTCGCCCTGGCACCTGGGGTGTACTGGGTTCCGTGGTGCCTGGTGACAAGACATTGAGCAAGGTTGGTGGGTAAGGAGGTCAAGGCATACTGACGCAAATGGCAGTCGAGACAATGTAGCTGTATTTATGTACAGACATGTAGGAAGGCTGAAGGCTAACAGAACATTGGTGTGTGTGCGCGTGTACTGACCTTTGCGCTTTCAGATGTCAGTGATGATGCGCCGCTTGTCACTGCCCCCTCTTTGGTGCTGATGTTCTGACCCACCCAAGTTGTCTCTAAGTAGATCCTCCTCCTGGAGCCTTTGGCCACCACCAGCCAGGTCACGCGGTCGTCAAATCTGTGAATGTGGAGGATTGCCAAAAGGGGGACAGAAATGCAATCCATAAACACAAATAACGTGCGGGCTCTGCAGTCTTCAGAGTGAGAGAATGAGAGAAAAGCATGTTACCAGCAAGTACAATTCTCAAAGCAGCTGGATTAGGTCAGACACACATGCAAGAAGGCTTAAGAATATAGACTGCCTAGAAAAAGAAAATAATTAAAACGGGCAAATTCGGTAGCATCGAATGCAGACTCGCTCAGTTCAGAGAACTTTAGGTTACTTTTCCACTTCACTTGTGAAGTAGAGAGAAAAAATGGTGAACGGAGCGAACAGGCTGGATTTCAGGCTACCAAACTTGCCCGTTTTAATAATTTTCCTCTTGTAGCCACAGGCTAGCAGCTTGGGGAACTCATTCTAACTGGATAATGCTAATTGCTAACGTTAGCTAGCTACAATTCCTGGAAATGTGTTCATGATTCCACCGAGGGAACCCTGAATTATAAAGTCGGATAACATGAAGGTATACAACGGACACACGATGGTAGCGTGACTAGCTAACGTTAGCATGAAAGAGATCTCAGGTAGCAAATGTGGCTTTAGTTTTCCTTACACAATGTCGGGCGAACCAGCACAATAAAGTACTCGTGAACTTACCTGAATGTTGTTAGCTTGCACTGGTTGCAGCTCTTCACAGATCTTCTCGTTCGCTTGCTGTCCTCGAAGTGAGACTTTTACTGTTTACAAGACCGCGCACATGGTTTGGTCGGAGCTGTCTTGTAATCTGATTGGCTGGAAATGAGGCAGGGTACATTTTCATATTTCGTGTCTCTCTCGCCAGAATGGTTCGTGTCTCAGGTGCAAGTAAATACAAGTTTGTGAGTTTGAAATATATGAGTGAACCACAAAAATACATTTGTGATACAAGAATTTTTTTGTGAATCACCAAAAAACATTTGTGAAACAAGAATTTATTTGTGAACCACACAAATGTATTTGTGAATCACCAAAAAACATTTGTGAAACATGTGGTGTATATTGACAAGTATTGAAACAGATCTAACCCCATATAGTATTAGCCCACCGCTCCAGGAAGCAAAGCATTCTCGAGTGCTGATTAAATCTAGGCAAAGCAAAACGCACAGCCATAACAACAGGTAATTAATCACAAAATACCTACCTTATATCGTAACCCAAACTCGTTTAATCCACTTCATTTTGGAATCAACAAATACTCAAGATCTCCGTTCTCCGTGTAAAATGTCAGTGGGAATTCCAATGTAAGCACTTTGAGAACTGGCTTACTCTACGCCCACTTTTAAGCATTTTGACAAATGACAGATTAGGTTACGTTTCAACTGATGACGACATTATTTGCGGTTTTGTATGTGTGGGCTAATTTGATTGGCTGATTTTTAATTCGGTCTTGATTTCCGTAAGCCAAGCTGAATCCCAAATCGCGCACTTAGGCGAAAGTGCAGAGCACTCCCGGCCTTGTGGCCTTAAATGCGCGTTCCCGCTAAGTCCACAAGGGCTCAGGGTAGTCCCAAAACGGAATTGCTAGGTCCACAAGTGCGCCACTGCCGCCATTTTGCCCACTTTAACCGCACTTACCGAAAGTCTGCAATTTCGCAGACTTAGGAGCAGAAAATACCCACAGCCCACCGCGTCTCATGTGACACAGTGCTTGAATGCATCCGAGTCATGATCCGAGTGCATCACACATCAATGATGACATTTGCAGATAAAACAACATTTATCTTGAAATCCATATGCTGCAAACATATCCCACCCAACATCATTTTTTAATTATTATTAAATTAAAACAGACGTCAATCGGTCAATTTGCAGAGCCATGCGGAGGGCTGAGGGGAGCGTCAGAGCAGCCTCTGCGTCGGAGGGACGCGGCAGCCAATGAAAACGAAGTGGGAGGGGCATTAAGCTAAACTGGCTTGGGAATCGTTGGCACGCTGCTGGAAGTGCTGTCCCATTTAATTCACGGCCCTGCACCCTCTGGCCCTTCCAGCTGACGTCAATTAAGTGCGAGGGCCTCAGCCGCAAGTGCGAGGGGCCGCAAGGGTGGTTTGTGCACTCAGATTGGGATTCAGCTCCAGAATCCTTTTACCTGGCCTATGTTAAGTGAATGACGAGCAAGTAAAACAGCTGTAAACGGACCGTAACGTGGACTGTATTTTCATGAGGACTGTAGGGGGAGACGGAGCACTACCAAAACGCTAAACACGGATGAAAATGAAGCGATATGGCAGAATACAAGACGCATTTAAGTCAAAAACAGTCTGAAAGTTTTCGTGCCTGCTTTCACAGAAAGAATGTATTTTGATTATTTGGATTTGTATGGGGCTTACCCTAGCTTATAGGAGCAGTCGCCACTGCTGTCACTAGAGGTACCTAGAGAACCAGCCTGTCACTAGATGTAACTAGAGAACCAGCCTGTCACTAGAGGTACCTAGAGAACCAACCTGTCACTAGAGGTACCTAGAGAACCAGCCTGTCACTAGATGTACCTGAAGAACCAGCCTGTCACCAGATGTACCTGGAGAACCAGCCTGTCACTAGAGGTACCTGGAGAACCAGCCTGTCACTAGATGTACCTAGAGAACCAGCCTGTCACTAGATGTACCTGAAGAACCAGCCTGTCACTAGAGGTACCTGGAGAACCAGCCTGTCACTAGAGGTACCTGGAGAACCAACCTGTCACGAGAGTGAAGTCAACAAGGGCCAGGGTTACATCGTAGCATATGAAGGTGCAAGTGCAGAGTGATAAACAACATCCCAGGACGTGAGAGTCATAGCAGAGGCGTGACATCACTAGCCACATGAGACCATCCTGATCTAGCGAGCTCACATTCACTTTCACTCCGCAAATTAGTCTGGCCTTCCTCCTATCTCAAATGATTATTGTGGGCAGGAGTACTTGTCTTGACAGGCTAACTCCTTCAGCCAATCAGTGTAACAAAACGTTTGCCAAATCCAGAAGAACGGCGAATATGTCTTTTCCTTCAAGAAACTCTTCGTCTATTTCTGCAATACTGCATTTCTGGTTGTGTTTATTCTACTAAGGTTACTGCTTGTTGCTTTGGGAGACTGTTTTGCCATCGGCCTGTATTTCAATTTCACACATTGATTGGACCAGTCAAATATATAATCAGAGAATAATTGATCGAGTTAGGGGGAAGTTCAGACTAATCTGCCAAGTGAATGTGAGCTCGCAAGATAAGGATGGTCTCACAAGGGTAATATTCTGTATCACATCACCATAATCCAAAGCTGACAGAAAAACAGCTTCATCTTATTTTCCTACAAGAAGACATGGGGAAGTTAGCTCTATTAATATAAACAATATTTCGTCATTATTTATTGATGAGATTGTCTATATGAAATATGAACATGAGTTTGTCATCTATCCAGATGGCAAGGTATTTATATTCAGTAATATTCAATATTGGATCCTTGTCGAGTGGATATATAGGTTCTACCAGTACCTTTAGTTCTAGATAACAGCATAAACTTTGTTTTATACGCATTCAATACCAGTTTAAGATCCTTAAGAGCAAGTTGGAGAATGTTAAAACAATGTTGCAGTGTGTGTGTGTGTGTGTGTGTGTGTGTGTGTGCGCATGTGGAACCAAGTACAGCGGAACTAACTGCCCCCAAGCACTTGCATCTGTGACTATCTGCGTGTGTGGGAGGATCTTCCAGGTGATGAGAGGTTTGTGTTAATGAGATATCAAATGCACCCCTGTCAGTTGGACTTCTGGTGAGTATCATCATGACACCACTTACTGTACCCTGCAGTCTGAGTGGAGGTGCCCCGCCCACTAGGAACAGGAGAGGACGTTTGCTGTTTAAACTCATTCGCTCTCTAAGCTCTTTGGAACCAGTAAGTCCACATAGCATGTCAGTATTGGTGTAGGATATAGGCCTATAGTATGTCATATCATATCCCCCATGATATTCTCTCATGTAGATGTAATGTAACCGAGCTGACTCACTATGAATACCGCCCACCCGTGCCATCGACTCGCTATAGCTTTTCAGTGGCGTAGCTGGCTAAAGCTTTAAGTGAGGTTGTCATTTGCGTTGGCGAGTGAGATTGCCCGAGAGCCCACCGTGGTCAAGCGAGGGTGGAAGTGATACTGACGAGCGACGCGGTGACACCTTACACATCACCATACTGTATCATACTGTACCATGCTGTACCATACTGTATCATACTGTACCATGCTGTACCATGCTGTATCATACTGTACCATGCTGTATCATACTGTACCATGCTGTACCATGCTGTATCATACTGTATCATACTATATATCCTCGGTGTGGCCAGAGAGGGAATGTGTCTAATGAGAGGGAGGGAATTTGTGCTAGCTGCCTCTGACTTCCTGATCAGTGTCTCACCCCTCTGATCTGAGTTAACACTTCCCAGGATGGAGGACAAGTCTCTCTCTCTCTCTCTCTCTCTCTCTCACACACACACACACACACACACACACACACACACACACACACATACACACACGGTGTGAAGTGTGCAAATTAGTCAGATGGTGCTCCTCGTCTGGTTTGCTCTGCGTGCAGTAATGAAGTGTCTCTAGACCGGGGCACCAGCTCACCCTCAAACACGGCACATAATCAGGACTGGGCTGGGGTTTGATGAGGCGGTTCTTCAAGACAAGATGTGGCTCAAGATTGGGTTCTCCAAGACTCCAGACAAAGAGAGACAAAAAGTACAGTACAGTATGTTCAGTGTGTGTGTGTGTGTGTGTCTGTATCTGTACAGTATGTTCAGTCTGTGTGTGTGTGTGTGTGTGTGTTTGTGTTTGTGTGTGAGTGTGTGTGTCTGTATCTGTACAGTACAGTATGTTCAGTGTGTGTGTGTGTGTGTGTGTGTGTCTGTATCTGTACAGTACAGCATGTGCTGTGTGGAGGAGGGTGTGTCAGTTGCATATTATTTTGGGAACTAAAGAATCGTTTATGTTTAGTCACAACAAAACAAAATCCACCAAAGTTCGGAGAATCCTGGATTTGTTTCTCATCTATTTAAAATAGTACAACTCATTTTAAGGCTGTTTTATGTGAAATTAGTTTTATGTGGAAAAATAACTCAAACTGAATTAACAGAGTAATATAACTAGACGACAAGCCTCCATAATGTTTGTTTGCTTGCTTTTTTATTTATTTACTTGTTTATTGATGTGATGATGGTTCAGCTCATTTGCATGCACATCACGTTTTGGGGGGTTGCAAAAGCAGCTTTATCAAGTTCTTACCCAGCAAATAATGATTATCTCCGCCCCAGCGACAGCTGGAGCACTTGGCTATTAAAGCCTTTTATTTGAGGTGCAGCGGTGACAACGTTTCAATGTCAGTAGTACATTTACCTCAGGTCAGGAGCACAAAGGTGAAGGTGGCACTATAGTGTATTCTCTGATCACCTGACAGGTGAGTAAAAAGTGGAGTGCACCGCACCTATAAGTGGATTCCACCAATACACAGCTACTGTAAGCTGTCTGAGGCATCAAATGGCTTTGCACATCATCTCTTTACATACAACAGGTATCATCATCTTTACATACATAAACAGTTATCACTTTCATCAATACATTCAGAAAAAAATGCATAGCATCATATACAGCCCTATAATAGGAGATACCTATACCCTTCTATGGGGAGCTATCTTTGAAAAGCAGGATAAGCTTCTTTTTCTTCTTCGTGTGGGTTTCAATGTTTCTCTCCCCCCCAGGCTCGTGGCCGAGGGACTATCTTTTTACTACCCCAAGCCTGGGTGAGGAATCACCCGGGCTGTATATCCGGGCACACCTCCAGGAGCCATGCCACCGTTTCGTCATCCACAACCGTCAGGCCATGCATTCCATTCATGGTGCCCCCTGTCAGTAGCTGCGATTAACCACCATAATCAAAGCAAAGTCTGCCAACTGAGGGCCACCACCAGGGCTGGTGTTCGGCTGCCACAGGTGGGGAGAGCAGCCGGCGAGCGGAACTCCGAAGGGCTCACCCTCAGTAAAATCGACGTCTTGAGGATAAGCTAAGCTCCTTGCTAAGGCCAAGGGGCACGAATGTCTCCAATTTGTGGATCCAGTAAACTTCCCTACGTACTGTAGTAGTTTAAAATAAATAACGTAAAGTATAAAAAATAATGTCCCCACCTCTCGAAGGTGGAGATGTCTCTATGCCCCAGAATGTTACGGATTCTGGGGAGCCATGGTTGGCTTGAATGTAGTGTTGTGCCGTCGCATATTCTATATTTTGTGTGTGTATCGCTGTGTTGTGCTCTGATATTCTAGTTTTTAGTGGTTGTTTGGTTTGGCCAACATAGGCTAGACCACAAGGACACATCAGTAGATACACTACATGTACACTGTTGCAGTTGATAAAGAAAGAGATTTTGAATGTGTGTCCTGTGCAGGGGTGGGTGAAGTGTTGTGGTGGAGTTAGAGCACTGTAGGCAGCCATGTTGGAGGGGAGGGGGTTAAGACAGCACACTGTACTCCCACGGTGAGTTTTAATAAATAGGGCATAACGTTTCGGCCAAAATGGCCTTCTTCAGGTGCAATACTGAACATGTGAGGGAGCAGGGTGTATATACTGTACAAGGGTAAAAGGAAGTGGGTGTGTCCATAGTGGGGTCAAAGTTTAAAAACAGGTACAACCTATACTTCTGCAGTGCACAGTAGTGCTATACAAGTTCAAAATTACAGGTGTAATTATGTAGCCTGCACAAATACATCACATTAGAATAATTCACGTTACAGGTATCTTAAACCAAAAGTAAGCAGGAAACTCAGAACATGAGCTATGACAAAAACAGACTAGCACAATTATAAAAACGGTTTGATGTCAAATTCTTCATTTAAGCCGTTAGGGGACATTGTGTTGAGAGCATAAATATAACATGTTTCATGTTGTAACAGGTTACCTCCTCTAGAGGGTCTGTCCACTTTCTCAATACCTACCTGAGAGAGCTACTGTAATGCTATGCCCAGCCGTTTTGAAATGTGCAGCCACTGGGTTATACTCATCTCCACACCTGATGTTACTCCTGTGCTCACTGATGCGTGTGCGAAGTGGTCTACAGGTCTTACCTACATATCCCAGACCGCAGGGGCACTTAATCAGATAAACCACAATGGTGGTGTTGCAAGTAATGACACCACAAATTTTGAGTTGCTTGCCACTGTGTGGGTGTGTGTATGTTTTACTCTTCATGGTGTAGACGCACTGAGCACAGTTACCACATTTGTAATTGCCCACAGAGATGTTGTCTAAAAAGCTGTGTTTTTTCTCTGGTGTGTAGGACCTGACTAACTGATCTCTCAGGTTAGGTGGGCGTTTGAAGACCACCGAGGGAGGTTCCTTAAATGTGGTCTTGAGTTTTGGGTCAGAGCTGATAATGTGCCAGTGTTTCTTAAGGATCTTGTTAAACTCAAAGGAGAATGATCTCTAGTGGTCTTAACTCTGGGTTGTAAGCACTCATCCTGTGTAGTGATCCTGAAGCGGTCTGCAGCCCTATCTATCCATTCCTTTTTTCTTTTTTTTTCCTTTTTTTTTTTTATTGATATTTTATTTTATTAGTTTTATTTAATTACTATTTAAGACATAACATTAACCACATACAATTACAACATGTATTACAGTCAGACAACATTTTACACGCAACACAAAGACAAGACAAAACAAAACAACCACAACAACAAAGGCAGGATTAGGGAGGGGAAAGGGGAGTGTAGATCAGACATAACAATCAACGTATACAAACAAGCGTACACAGCATATAGGGCCTATATACATGTATACATGCAACACATATGCACAGACACATATGTACACATATACATTAATACAAAACGGACATACATACAATACAAGCTTCAATCATAAAGAATTTCATTGGGGAGTGTATTAAGAAACGACCTGACCTTGGACCATATTCCCTGCTCCCCTCTGTCAGCATAAGATAAATATGAGATAGCTCCCTCCATACTGACAACATTAAAAAATTCACTCAGCCAGTTATTTAAACAAAAGCAGTTGTGTTTCCTAACTTTCCAGTTCATTAAGATAAGCTGAACTGTGGATGCATAGAGAGATAATTTTCTGGGCAACTGCATTATGCAGGCCATCTGCATACTTGCCTAGCAGACATGCTGCTGGTTCCATTGTGATCTCTATGTCTAATATATGAGAGAGTGCCACCCCAACCATCTCCCAAAGGGGTTTTACAGTTGGGCAGTACCATAGAGAGTGCACCAGCGTGCCATTCTTCCCACAGCCATGCCAGCAAAGGCCAGGCAGAGATGGATCCATTTTATCCATTCCTTTTTGTAATGCCTGTCCAGAAATGTGTTGGTTAGATCCGTGGCTTGTCTGTTGGACAGGGTGTCTGAGCTACAGACTCTCCTAGCACGATGGAACTGGCTAATCGGGAGGCTTTTGATAAGGTGTGTGGGATGAAAGCTGTCCACACAGTAAAGTGTTTCTATCAGTGGGTTTACAAAATAAGTCTGTGTGTATGGAGTTATCTTCCTTCATGACCAGAACATCCAAGAAACTAATACTGGTACAACTTGATTCAAGAGTAAAACTCAAATGCTCATTAACAGTTCAAATATCTATGAAAATCCTCTTCACTGCCTGTCCAAATTATAAACAGATCATCAATGTTACATTGGTAAGTTCAGATATTAGAAAAGAAAGGATTGACATCAGGGTTTAAGACAAACTGGTTCTCAAAGTACCCCATGTAGAGGTTGTCATAGTTGGGGCCATAGTGCTCCCGATGGCTGTACCTTTAGTTTGCAAAAAATACTCATTTTTAAACAGAAAATAGTTTTGGTGAGAACAGTTTCTGTGAGGTCACCGATAGAGGCGGTATTGGGTCTATCAGTATGCAATCTCTGATCCAGAAAAAAAAATTAACTGCTTCTATACCCCCATATGTGGGATGTTCGTGTAGAGCCTGGAGACATCTAGTGTCACGAGGATAGACTCTGTAGGTAATTGAATGGCCTGGAGTTTGTGAATAAAGTCAATAGAGTCTCTGGTGTAGGAAGGAAGACAGGTTACCCATGGTTTCAGAAAAAATGATCGACAAATGTGGAGATATTGGTAGTTAAGGAGTCAATACTGCTAACAATAGGCCTCCCCACTAGAGGGGTAGTCTGATATTTGTGAACCTTGGGGAGAGTACAAATAACAGGAATCACAGGAAAGTAATTTACCATGAATTCATATTAATTCCTGTTCAATTCTCCCTTATCCAACCAAAGCTTCAGTTTGTCATGAACTGCTTGTTTGAATTGGATAGTTGGATCAGAGTACAACTTTTTATAGAATGTAGCATCATTTAATTTTCTCCTAATTTCACAGTCGTAATCACAAACAGTGGCGATTGCTCCTATAAGCCAGGGTAAGCCCATACAAATACAAATAAAACTTGTTTTTTGCGCCTTCTTTCAGTGAAAGAGGGCACGAAAATCAACTTTTTGACTTAAATGTGTCTTGTATTCTGCCATATCACTTCATTTTTATCCGTGTTTAGCATTTGGTAGTGCTCCATCTCCCCCTACATTCCTCATGAAAATACAGTCCACGTTACTGTCTGTTGACAGCTGTTTTACTAGCTCGTTATTCACTTAACATTGTAGGCCAGGTAAAATGATTCTGGCTTACGGAAATCAAGACCGAATGAAAAATCAACCAATCAAATTATCCCACACATACAAAACCGCAAATAATGTCGTCATCAGTCGAAATGTAACCTAATCTGTCATTTGTCAAAATGCGTAAAAGTGGGCGTAGGGTAAGCCAGTTCTCAAAGTGCTTACATTGGAATTCCCATGGACATTTTAAAGCCTAGGCTACTGTAGTTTTCCTGTATGTTTTTTTACATAGAAAAATGCCACTGCTCAGCGCCCTTCTGGTGCTGTGAAACCTCCCATCAGTGCATGCTTTGAAAGCGCACCCTCCAAAAAATTGTTTGGTCCTGGCTTACCCGGTGCTTTAGACATGTTATAGTACACTTTGTATTCTCTCTTGTTTTTAAGTACAGCATGTACATCATTCTCTACTAAGCGGCAATAAGTATCAATGCGTTTCTGTTTCTCTGAGGAATAAAGGTAGATTTCTAACAAAACGGCATGATAGGTCTTTTACCTGAGTGGTTTGTGGGTGGGATGACCGCATGTTCAGCGGCGTTCACACTCA
The DNA here is from genome assembly GCF_949987555.1 of Borostomias antarcticus. Taxonomy (NCBI): domain Eukaryota; kingdom Metazoa; phylum Chordata; class Actinopteri; order Stomiiformes; family Stomiidae; genus Borostomias; species Borostomias antarcticus. The sequence continues at coordinate 17,128,804 of NC_140235.1, forward strand.
CATTGTCATGTCTCTCTCCAGGGGGAATGGTATCACTAGAGTGAAATAATTCTTTCAGTCTTAATGTTCTAAAGAACTTCTGAAAGTCTACGATGGTATCAAAGTAATTGGTGAGGGTAGTAGGCGCAAAAGACTTGTCAAAAGAAAAAGAAAAGTCTTGCAAATCTCCGTCAGAGGTTTAGTGGAGAGGTTCATTATAGTCATGTGCTCCTGGTGTTGTGCACACATAAGCTGAATCCCAGTCTGGGATTCACCACCCTTGCAGCCCCTCGCACTTGCAGCCTGAGCACTTAATTGACGTCAGCTGGAAGGGCCAGAGGGTGCAGGGCTGCAAATTAAATGGGACAGGACTTCCAGTGGCATGCCAACGATTCCCAAGCCAGTTTAGCTCAATGCCCCTCCCACTTCGTTTTCATTGGCTGCCGCGTCCCTCCGACGCAGAGGCTGCTCTGACGCGCTCCTCAGCTCTCCGCTCGGCTCTGCAAATTGACCGAATGTCGTCTGTTTTAATTTAATAATAATTTTAAAACTAGAAAGTACATTTCCTGGAGAAAATGTGAGGTGGGCTAGCTGCTGCAGCTGTATGTAACAGCTACTGCTAGAACTACTATGGACTAGAGACGAAGACCGTGCGTCTCTAGCCCAATCAGGGGCTGAGTTGTGGGGCCCGTGGCGTAGATAGTGGCGTGGTGGTGAGACTCCGCCCCCTCAGGTCAGAGCTGGTCGAGGACAGTGTACCCCTCTCTGGGCCACCTACCCGCCCGCACCGGTGAAGACCATGTGTCTCTAGCCCACTCAGGGGCAGAGTTGTGGGGCCGTGGCGTGGATAGTGGCGTGGGGGTGAGACTCCGCCCCCTCGGATCAGAGCCAGTCAGGGACAGTGTACCCCTCTCCGGGCCACCTACCTGACTCAACCGGTGAAGACCGTGTGTCTCTAGCCCACTCAGGGGCTGAGTTGTGGGGCTTGTGGCATGGATAGTGGCGTGCTGGTTAGGCCCCACCCCCTTGGGTCACAGCTAGTCGGGGACAGTACAGTGACCTCTGGGCAATTTCCATGCATCCACCAATGAAGACTGTGTCTCTAGCCCACTCAGGGGTTTAGTTGTGGGGCCCGTGGCGTGGATAGTGGCGTGGTTGTGAGACTCCACCCCCTCAGATCAGAGCCAGTCGGGGACAGTGTACCCCTCTCCGGGCCACCTACCTGACTCCACCATGAAGACCTCCGGGCAGTCTCCTTGCACCCACTGGTGAAGACTGTGTGTCTCTAGCTCAATCAGGGGCTGAGTTGTGGGGTCTGTGGCGTGGTGGCGAGACTCCGCACTCTTGGTTCAGAGCCAGGTGTGAACAGTGTAGGCCGCACCGGGCTAACCACCTGCCTTCACCAGTGAAGACCGTGTGTCTCCAGCCCACTCAATGGCTGAGTTGTGGTGTCCGTAGCATGTTCAGTGGCGTGGTAGCGAGACTCCGCCCCCTTGGGTCAGAGCCGGTCGTGGACAGTGTAGGCCATGCCGGGCTACCCACCTGCCTTCACCAGTGAAGACTGTGTGTCTCTAGCCACCTCAGAGGCTGTGTTGTGAGGTCCGTGGCGTGGATAGTGGTGTGATGGCGAGACTCCGCCCCCTCCGGTCAGAGCAGGTCGGGGGCAGTGTACTGACATCCGGGCAATCTCCATGCACCCAACAGTGAAGACCGTGTGTCTGTAGCTCACTCAGGGGCTGAGATGTGGGGACAGTGGCGTGGATAGAGTGGCGTTGTGACGAGACTCCGCCCCCTCGGGTCAGAGCCGGTCTAGGACAGTGTACTGCTCCCCGGACCACCCACATGCACCCAACCGTGAAAACTGCGTCTTTAGCCAACTCGGGGTCTGAGATGTGGGGACGGTGGCGTGGATAGTGGCGTGGTGGCGAGACTCCGCCCCCCTCAGGTCAGAGGTTGTGGGGGGCAGGTCAGTGATTGCCAGGCCATCCCCATGCACCCCTCATTGGAGACCAAGATGGATGGATGGATGAAAGATGGATGGATGGATGGATGGATGGATGGATGGATGGATGGATGAAAGAAAGAAAGAAAGAAAGAAAGAAAGAAAGAAAGAAAGAAAGAAAGAAAGAAAGAAAGAAAGAAAGATGGATGGATGGAAGACAGAAAGAAAGAAAGAAAGATGGATGGATGGATGAAAGAAAGGATGGATGGATGAAAGAAAGAAGGATGGATTGGTGAAAGAAAGGAAGACAGAAAGAAGGATGGATGGAGGGAGGGATGGATGAAAGAAAGAAGGATGGATGAATGGATGGATGAAAGAAAGGATGGATGAAAGAAAGAAAGAAAGAAAGAAAGAAAGAAAGAAGGAAGAATGGAAGGAAGGAATGAAGTAAAGAAGGAAGGATGGATGGAAGGAAGGAAGGAAAGGAGGAAGGAAGGATGGAAGGAAGGAAGGAAGGAAGGAAGGAAGGAAGGAAGGAAAGAAAGAAAGAAAGGAAGGAAGGATGGAAGGAAAGAAAGGAAGGATGGATGGAAGGAAAGAAGGAAGGAAGGAAGGATGGAAGGAAGGAAGGAAGGAAAGAAAGAAAGAAAGAAAGAAAGGAAGGATGGATGGAAGGAAAGATGGATGGAAGGAAGGAAGGAAGGAAAGAAGGAAGGAATGAATATAAATGCTACCACAGTGGTCATAAAAGGGTGCCTGTACAGAGAGCCTGCACGTGTCCCCAAATTCAAATCCCAACTGACACTGTGAGCATCCTCTCATTCACTTCAATGGAAAGGCATGTTGGCTTCAGACAGCTCTTTCTCAAAAAGTATAAAGGTCACAGCCTAGATATTGACACCGTAGGAATCCTGAGAAAATGCTGAACATTTAAGGCTATGATATGTCCGTGTATCTTAAGAACTGTAGGCATGGCGACGAGTTAGAAAAAGGGTAAAAATGCAAAATTAGCAGCTCAAAAGGTAGAGCGTGGGCCCATACGTTTCAATGGAGAGCGCAGTTGCCGAACAAATCATCATACAGCGAAAACTATAAGTCACACGGCTTAGATACTAACATTGTACGAATCAGCACAGTTATGGGAATGTTTCGATATATAATATGTGTATGAGATGTTAAAACTGTAGGCATAGCGACAAGTTAGAAAAAGAGTAAAAATGCAAAATTAGCAGCTCAAAAGCTAGAGTGCGTTGCCCTACGTTTCAATGAGGAGCGCAGTTGCCAAACAAATCGTCATACAGCGAAAACTATAAGTCACACTGCTTATATATTTACATTGTACGAATCAGCACAGTTGTGTGAACATTTTGATGTATAATATGTGTGTGAGCTTTCAAAACTGTAGGAGTGCCAGCAGTTTACAAAATGTGTGAATATTTTCAAAGCAACTGCTGCCACCACTCTAAAAACATAAAGTTTCTGAACATTCCAAAAGCAGTTTCAAGCAGTTTCAATGGGACAAAAAATAGTTTTAAAAGTAAAATTTCTTAAAAACTATAACAAATATCAAAAATCTGAATGGATCCGTTCAAGAGCTAAACATTATGAACATTTTAAAGTTTGAATGAAGTTTCTAGGACAAAGTATGCAGAACTAGTTAAGGTTCAAAAAAGTGGGGAGAATAATAATAAAGAAAGAAAGAAAGAAAGAAAGAAAGAAAGAAAGAAAGAAAGAAAGAAAGAAAGAAAGAAAGAAAGAAAGAAAGAAATAGTGGGACTATCACAAGTTGGGCTAGCTTCTGCAAGCTAGCCCACCTAATAATAATAAAGAAAGAAATAGTGGGAATATCACAAGTTGGGCTAGCTTTTGCAAGCTAGCCCACCTAATAAAGAAAGAAAGAAAGAAATAGTGGGAATATCACAAGTTGGGCTAGCTTCTGCAAGCTAGCCCACCTTATGATGTTGGGTGGGATATGTTTGCAGCATGTGGATTTCAAGATCAATGTTGTGTTATCGGCAAATGTCATAATTTATGTGTGATGCACTCGGATCATGACTCGGATGCACTCAAGCACTGTCACATGAGACGCGGTGGACTGTGGGTATTTTCTGCTCCTAAGTCCGTGAAATTGCGGACTTTCGGTAAGTGCGGTTAAAGTGCGCAAAATAGCGGCAGTGGCGCACTTGTGGACCTAGCAATTCCGTTTTGGGACTACCCTGAGCCCTTGTGGACTTAGCGGGAACGCGCATGTAAGGCCACAAGGCCGCGAGTGCTCTGCACTTTCGCCTAAGTGCGCGATTTGGGATTCAGCTATACTCTTCTTCCGTATACCTTGTCTTGTTCGTTTGTGGTGTAGCGGATATTCCGTCTGCGTCGGCCTCTGCGATCCCTCTCGGTGACTCATGAGCTCCCTCGGGGGCATCTCCTAAAAAAGGCGCACCGCGTCCCGATTGGCTACTGGAGTCTGAATCAACAGAAGTAGAAGAAGGCCAGGGAGGAAGAGGACCCCGATCAAAAAGATCTTCACGGCGAGTTTGGGATCGTTTGGTCGTTTTACACCAAAAATAAACGTTCTCTTGTTTATAATCCTTGGTGTCTCTTGCAAACGTCTTGCGTCTTGATCTTGTTTTTGTACTTCTCCTTCAGTTGTTCGATGTCTTTATTTAGTTCAGTCAGTCTGATTTTGTCAGCTCGTTGAGATGACTCTTGGACTGTTGGATCTCTTCTCTCATTTTGGTCAGTTGCTCTGTGGTCTCTTGAATGACGAGTGCCATCAGGGGGTTCTCAAAGAGAAGGGGGTTCGCAACAAAATTTCCTTAGTCAGGAATTGCTCTGGAGAACATTCCAGCGTTTTAGAACAGCCTCTTTTCATTTCCCTGCCGCTGGTGTGTACAGTACAATATATATTAGGACTCCTGATCGCTCCTGACACACAGAGATATTGTGTGGTACCAATGTCGGAATACCCTTGGCTCACCAGCCTTGTTAGGGGTGGGGACCAAACCTCAGACATCTCAGACAGAGATAAACACAACATTCATTTTAGACCCGTCAATATTTTATAAATGATAAATACATATACAAATACATATATACAATCAATATTATTTGTGGGGGAAAGCAATACTTTTATTCCACAACTTCCACCCTAAAAGTTGTGTGTCTGTTTTTTAGTTTTTTATGATTTGTCTACATAGAAATGTTATCTATATCACCTTGAAATGGTAGAAGTGTACAGTTTATTAGTTGAAAGGAAAATCCATAAACGCTCAGGGTACTGTCTGGTTCCTGGGCAGTTTGAAACAGGACTATTTGATTGGCTCCTAAATTGTATTGTAATTGTTTTGTTGTAAGCACTATGGTGCTTCCAACAAAACAACAATGGACAGGTGCAAGGACAGGGCAGGACAGTGCATGACAGGGCTTGTAAAGTGCAGTAATACAAATACAGTATGGTGCAAAAAGTAGTAGTGCAATTGGACAACAAAGACTTTGCACTGACTCTTTGTAGTGCAATTGCACTACTACCTTTTGTGCTATATTTGTATTATTGCACTTTACAAGCCCTGTCATGCACTGTCCTGTCTTGTCCTTGCACTTGTCCATTGTTGTTTTGTTGGAAGCACCAGTGTCGGAAAAAAATCCTATGGATGTAAAAGTACAATAAACGTATTCTGATTCTGAAATTGAAGTTCTGATTGAAATTGAAATTCTACAAGCATTGTCTTCCTTCTGAGAACTGGAGATTACGTGCTTTGTAAATTAAGTAATTAATGTAACAGTACGGGGAAGGAGGCGGCACAGAGGGCGGGGATTTCAATGGCAAGATGGATTTATTTAGAGAGCGTGGGGTGTGGAACTATACTAAGTGTATGTGATGCGGAGGCTATGTGGTGCAATTATGTGGTATATGATCAGGGGGTGTTGTAAGTGTGTGTGTGAGAGTGTAAATCCCGGGCTCGGAGGGGCTCGGAGGGAAGCAGGCAGGCGGAAGGGGAGGAGGCAAGGATCCAGGGAGCTCGGAGGAAGGTCCGGGGAAGGTTCGGGGAAGGTCCATGGGAGGCAAGGCTGGGGTCTCAAGGGAGGCAGGGTTCTAGGGAGAAAAACACCGTTGACCCAAAAATGCTGTGCAGGAATTCAAACAAGCTGATTCACAAAAGCTAGCAGTGGTACCTACAGGTGACTACGTTCTGGCACTGGAACGTAGGGCATGCTGGCCTTTATACTGGGGAGTGTTTGCGGCAGGTGTGTTGATTGCAGAGGTCCTTGGAGACTCAGCTGCACGGGGCTGGGAGGAATGTGTGGAATCCGAGGAATGCGCAGGGGAACGTGCAGGGGCCGTGACAATTAAGCCTTTTTTGGTTGTGTTCATCTTTGTACTGTAAACAATTCTAGCTATGCAGATGCACGCAAAGTAAATAAATGATATTGGACGTTTTGTTGCGTAAGACAGGATTGTTTGGGTTCTTATTGTGTTAACCAATCAAGTGTTCTCTAAGTCATGTAAATCTTTATAAATCTGAACAAAGGGATTCTCTGCGTAGTTGGTAAAGAGCCCAGAGGTGTGCCCACGCACGTAAACACTCATACACACACACACAAACTCACTAGCACACACACACATACACACTCACACACACTACTGACGCACACACAACATGCACTCCCCCTGCGCGCTCTCTGGCCGTAGACTCTCACACATGATAGACCGCAGGGCCATGCCCATCCATCTCACCTCCGCCTAATGAAATCCGCTGCTGCTGACAACAATCAGTCATGTGCTAGGAAAGGAGACGTGATGAAATTTGCCGCGTGGCGCGTAAGAGTATCTGTTCCAGCATCACACGGCGGGACAAGGAGAGAGGGAGGGGTCACAGTGAGGAGGAAGAGGACTGGAAGAGAGGGAGGAGAGAGAGAGAGAGATGCTGCGTTCCAAATCGTATACTTCTACTGTACTTTTTACTACCAGTACGTACTACAGCTGCCCCTAGAAAGTACGTACTTTGCACTCAGTATGTATACAATTGGGACATACCACTTTGTCATACTGTAACATTGCGCCTTGAAATTTCCCCACATCCCGTCGCAGTCCATAAAAAAGCGGCATTCGTCCACAGCTGTCACGACTGGCACATGTGACGTATACTGCATGTGACATATTATGTATTGGGACGTACTACAGTACATCCTTTTTTTGCATACTATATAGTATGGGAGTATACGATTCGGAACGCGGCCAGAGACTTGGGAACTGGCTAGCCACCAGTCTAATCAGCAGCAACTCACTGGCACACACAGATGGTATTTGTTGCAATACCAACAGGGACTGGAGGAAGGGTCAGTGGGACAAATGTTTGACATGTGGGGGGGTTCAAAGATTAAGGATCAGGGTTAAAGGCGTAGCAGGGAGGAGAAATGAGAGGCGCTTCACTTTCGCTGTCCTGCTGGTTGAGGGCGCACTAATGTACATGCTGTAAATACAGGCTTGAAATTGGAGGACTTCACTGTCGAGTCTGCGTGGTCACACGCATGCGCAAACACACACACACACACACACAGATCCTTCATTATTCCAGATGAGCTCATAATTATTTCACAGAGGCTGCGAACATGCACACATTGGTACTTATAAACACTGGTATATTTAAATATGGATTTTGACAAAACAAAGTGTTGTGTGTTACACACAAACACACTGACTGTGTGTGTGTGTGTGTGTGTGTGTGTGTGTGTGTGTGTGTGTGTGTGTGCGTGAGTGTGTGTGTGCCTGCCTGTGTGTGTGTGTTTGTGTGGGGGGGTATACAGTATGTGTGTGTGTGTGTGTGTGTGTGTGTGTGTGTGTGTGTGTGTGTGTGTGTGTGTGTGCTAGCGTACATCCGTATGGGGGGTGATTTGTGCCATCTCTTACCACACGGAGCTAACTGAGCAGACTAACGTACGCCACGTACATGAGCAAAATCCATTCGATCCCCAAAGAGCATGTCAGTGAGGTTCCAACACATTAGCATCGCATGTTAATTTCCCATAGGCTTTTTCAAAAATCCTTATATTTCGAGAATTCTGTCATGAACCCAGTTAATAATTAATCAGAGGAATTGTGACAAGAAGTCCTTATGATAGAAGCCAAAGGTCCATAATGATATCAACCTTTTTTTAAGAAAATCATGTTTTATTTGCGGTAGCATTGAGAAATACTACACTACCCACAATCCTCAAGCGGTGTCGTTACCATGGAAATGTGTGCACTGTTGACAGTTGGGCGCAGGCTACTGATTGACTGACATTTTTCATTCATTCTTGATCTAAGAACGTTAACAAGGGTTCTAGCTAATGTTAGCTGCTTATCCTATGCAGCTCTGGCAACTCACGTAATAGCTTAACATTAGGTATGTGAATGTACCTGCATCACAAATTCATATTATGCGTAGTTTTATTCACTCTTACAATAGGCTAATTATGTACACAGTTATATAACCTTTTTTTTTTTGTTCCCCCCCCAAAAAATTGCTCCAATATACATGTTTAAAGATCACGATTCGTCTGATGAATAATTAGCTGGGTAATTAGCTTACAGGTGTCATTAAAGCCATCACCCAGGGTGGGTCTGTACACAGTGTACCTGCACCTTACCATCAGTACTGGGATGAGTTGTCAGTACTAGAGGGTATTCTGTTTAAGGGCTCTAGAATAGTGGTTCCCAAGGTTTTGCAACACAACATGTTGAGAAAAATACACAAGGGGCACCTGGGCATGGAGAAGTCAAAGCAGTGTTATACTGGCCTGGTATGGGTTCAGACATAGAGCAGAATGTACGCTCATGTGAAACCTGTCAAAAACATAGGGCCAAGCAGACAAAGGAACCAATGTGGGTTGAGAATAATGAGGTGTGTAAACCATGGAGCAAAGTAGGTATAGATCTGTTAGAAGGGAAACACTATGGGGCGAATTCACTAAAGGATTGTGCAGCTTTTCCTGACGCAAAACCTGTGCAAATAAGTCGAAAATAAACTTTGCTATTCACAAAGCCCTCGCAAAGGGTGAAATACGGTGTTAACTGCGTTGCCTTCATCATAGCGTTTCTCTGCGCCGGTATTATTAGCTGATATTTAAATGAGGTAATATGGGCGGAGAATGTTCCCCTTTCTATGCAAATGAACATTATTGCAAAATCCACCCAATTCACAAAGATCAGCGTCAATTGCTTCACGCACTTAAAGTGAAATTGATTCATGGTATTTAAGCGCAAGGCGTGTGTCAAGGCCAGCCTTTCCGCTGATCATGGCAGCAGTAATTGTTGCGAGGCGAAGGCATCGCACTGCCAGGCATGTTGTTTGTGAGAGAATATTTAGAAGAATAATGTCACTTTTTGATTTAACAATAGAACCGCCGTGGCTCACTATATACCTATATCGCCCAGTATCTGTACAATTTACATACTGTAAGAACGCATCATTTTTTACGGTGTATGGTCTTAGGATTGTACTTTACAACTCAAGGCTTAATGTTGTCCTTTCATACAACTCACAAAACGACTATATGGCAATAAAATAACACAACAAAATGAAATTGACTGGCGGACTTCAATGTTTTATTAAAATATAGTTAGGTATGTGCAATGGACGTCTTTGGCGGTTCGCGAGCCCGAGGTCATCCGGAGATACAGGTTGCCAGCTCAAACAATTCTTGCACTATACGAACAAATCAAAGATGACATTGAGCCAGTCACTCAACGATTCCATGCAATACGTGGGATTACCAAACTGCTGGCAACACTGCAGGTTCTTGCGTCTGGATCATTACAGACACCGATTGCAGGTAGCTCTGGTCTATCACAGCCATCCATCAGCAGGGCCATGTGGGAGGTTGTACCAGCAATTGTAAGACTAGCTCCACAATACATCAAATTTCCTCAAAACATGCGGGAAATTGAGGAGACAAAGCAGGAGTTTTTCAACTTTTCAACCTCGTCCGTGAGGACTAGTTCGTGGTCTGAAAATCGTATCTTTCTTTTTCTGTCTGCCATCGTCCAGTTATATACGAGTTGTATGCGCTGTATGCGCAGTATTTATAGTCATTTCCTATATCAGCAGCAAATTGCACACCGAATGGGCGTGTTTGCGCTGCGATATTATTAGCGCAATGTCTTTAGTGAATAGGTTTTTACAACGGAGCACATAGCTGGAGCAACTGACGCGCAATGTAAGGGTGCAATTAACAGCCGCAATTCCGCTTTAGTGAATTCGCCCCCATGTGCTTCTGGTTGATTACTTCTCTAACTGCTGATGTCATACGTGCATTCCGTAACATCAACCCATGGAAAGCAGCAGGCCCAGATGGAGTATCAGGACGGGTTATCAAGGACTGCGCTGTTGAGCTGGCGCCTGTGTTTACCAAAATCTTTAACATGTCCCTGTCACAGTGCACTGTCCCCTCCTGCCTGAAATCCTCCACAATTGTACCAGTCCTGAAGCAGACAGTCATAACCTGCCTCAACGACTACAGGCCAGTGGCTTTAACACCCATAGTCACAAAGTGCCTGGAGAGACTGGTCTTAAAGCACATCAAGGCCTCTCTCCCACCCACCCTGGACCCACACCAGTACACCTACAGAGAGAACAGATCGACAGACGACGCCATCAGCACTGCTCTCCACGCTGTACTGAAGCACCTCGAACAGCGGGAGACGTACGCTTGTCTGTTGTTCATAGACTACAGCTCGGCATTCAACACCATCATCCCCAGCAGACTGGTCTCCAAGATGTCCACCCTCGGCTTCGAGCCCAACATCTGCCTCTGGATACAGGACTTCCTAACAGACCGGCCACAGTCAGTCAGGATGGACCACCATCACTCCCCCACCCTGACGCTCAGCACAGGGGCCCCACAGGGTTGTGTGCTGAGCCCACTCCTCTACTCTCTCTACACACACGACTGCATGCCGACCCATGACTCAAACACAATCATCAAATTTGCAGACGACACAACAGTGGTGGGGCTGATCACCGGGGGCGACGAGTCAGCCTACAGGGCAGAGGTGGAGAGGCTGATACGCTGGTGCCTGGAGAACAATCTGACACTTAACATCAAGAAGACCAAGGAACTCATCATCGACTTCAGGCGGAAGCAAGGACATCTTCCCCTTCTGCACATAAACGGAGAAGAAGTCGAGAGATATTCCAGCTTCAAGTTCCTGGGCACCACCATCTCAGAGGATCTCTCATGGCCAAACAACACCCACTCTCTGGTGAAGAAGGCACAACAGCGGCTCTACTTCCTGAGATCACTCAGGAAAGTGAACATGTCACAACAACATCTGGTGTCCTTCTACTGCTGCACCATTGAGAGCGTCCTGACTTACGGGATCTGTGTGGTATGGGAGCTGCTCTGCGGCCGAGAAGAAGGCTCTGCAGAGAGTCGTCAACTCAGCCCAGAAGATCACCAATACCCAGCTCCCTGCCATCGAGGACATCTACACCTCCCACTGCCTATGGAAAGCCACCAGCATCGTCAAAGACCCCACCCACCCCGGCCATCACCTGTTTAACCTCCTGCCGTCAGGCAGACGCTACAGAACTGCTAAAACACGCACCACTAGGCTGCTGAACAGTTTCTATCCCAGGGCCGTCACCACACTGAACTCTGCACTGGAAAATATGCCTTAAATACATGCAACTACTACATACATATGTGCAATATACTGTACACCCAGTGCAATATCCACTGTGGAACATACAAGTGCAATTACTACCTACCTGTGCAATGTCCATTATGTAAATATTTAGCTATTTATACTGTATATAGTGTGTGTGTGTCTGTGTGTGTGTGTGTGTGTATAGTGGTGTGAGTGTGTATGTATTAGTGTACTTTTATATATCTTTCTATTTTATTATTTATCTACTTTTCTATTTATTATTGGAGCCTTGTTAGGTGTCTAACGGACACAGTCTAACGGACTCATCGAAAATGGAGTGAAAATTGTGAAGTTGCTGATAAAGAAATCAGTTGATTCAAAAACAGATCCCTACTTAGCACTGTTAAACTGGTCAACTCCACTGTCTCACAGTCGGTCACCAGCTGAACTGCTGTTTAATAGCTTAAAATTTACTAGAAAGCGAGTGTGTACTAACTATGCTAGACCAAGGGTTATTTGGGGCAAGACGAAAGAGCAAACTAAAACAGAAAAGAGACTATGACAGAGGGTCAAAAGAACTGAGCGTGCTGAAACCAAATGATAGGGTAAAAATGCATGACGGACAACACTGGAGCCTAGAAGCTAGGGTACTGCAGAATGTAGCTCCAAGATCCTATGAGGTCCAAACACAAGAGGGGGCAACATACAGGAGAAATCACAGGCACGTACTGAAGGTACCTGAAAAGGAACAAAGTGTTACAGAGGAAACAAACATGAATATTGATGATGCAAACTCACCTGAATCTGACACACCTGTAAAAGGAAGTAATGAGCATACTGAAACAGAAATCAGGAGGTCTGGTAGGACTATCAAAACACCTCAGAGACTCATTCAGGAAATGGGATAGGTTGGAATAGTGCTTAAAGGGCAATGCTCGTTTTTGACAACCTGGACCTTATTTACGACATATTATAAGACGTTTGACTCACCGAGATCACTTTGGTGTAGTTCGGAGGCCTGTAGAAGAAATTTAAAATCCAGCGCGAGCCAGTATATCCATGTAATGACGGTGATCGGGGCACCGAGAATGCAGTTTCTCAAAATCTATTTTCGGCCGCTAAACGGTTGTTTTCATCAATCAGATTGAAAGAATCGACAGTTGAGATTCCTCAACGCGAGGCATTGTTGTGGTTTTCAAATACGGGGTCTTTAGCCTCTGTAATATGATCTTTACACGCCTTTCCCCACTTGCTCCAGCACGCATGCGCACAGGCCAGCGCGCAGACTGGCTATTCTCCGGCTACACTCGCGGCTCACATTCTCTGCGCTACGATCGTTGTTGGTGCCGAGAATATTGTCGTCGTCATTCGTCAGCAACAATCCGATCGTAGCGCAGAGAATGTGAGCCGCGAGTGTAGCCGGAGAATAGCCAGTCTGCGCGCTGGCCTGTGCGCATGCGTGCTGGAGCAAGTGGGGAAAGGCGTGTAAAGATCATATTACAGAGGCTAAAGACCCCGTATTTGAAAACCACAACAATGCCTCGCTCTGAATTTCCGAAGGACCAGAGAGCACTCCAGGTGTGCTCGGAGCGCATTTACGAACGCACCCAATTTGCTTTGGCCTGTTGGTGCATGATAATAAGAATTATTACACGGCCCTCTGAAGTACTTGAATCTGATTGCACAATCGCACATTCTGCTGTTAAGGGCAACCATGCAATACTGATCATTGCTAAGGGCAACACATCATATGTCTATGAGCGACAGTTAAAAGTTGTCTGAAGTACATTCTGAACAATAACAGTTTGGCTGTTATAGCCTGCTATGTTCAATCTCTGAAAATGCCCATTGCCCAAGCACACAGAACCATTTCGCTAGCGAAATAAAAAGTGTAGGCCTATTAGTATATTGTTCTTGGTAAATAGCTGTGTAATAAGCGGTATAACGTATGGCCAGCCACTCATTATCGAAAAATAAGAGCCCTTCAGTGCGTTACAAAACCGAACGCACTGTCTGCCTCTTCTTTTTGTGGGTGGCTGTAAGCCAGCGTAAGCATAGACTGTGTTCCTTGTTGAGTGTAGTTCTAGCAGTACTTATAACAAACACCTTCTGCTTCTCACTGCTACTGCTTCTCACCTCAACTTCCATACAACACCTCCACAGCTACTGCTCGGCCCCGTTGTGGGCTATAGACGCACGGTCTCCAATGAGGGGTGCATGGGGATGGCCTGGCAATCACTGACCTGCCCCCCACCGCCTCTGACCCGAGGGGGCGGAGTTTCGCCACTATCCATGCCACGGTCCCCACATCTCAGCCCCTGAGTTGGCTAAAGACACAGTATTCATGGTTGGGTGCACGTGTGTGGCCCGGAGAGCAGTACACTGCCAAATCACCCCCCATAGAGGCTAACTAGTGGCAGCGCCGCTCGTAACGTCATTGGTCACGGCACTTATGCTGCCTATTGTACTCGGGACTCGGAAAGATCCGACCTCCGACACGGAAAAGTGCAATAGAAAGGTCACTTAAGTCGGACTTCCAATTCGAGAACTTGGGTGACATCCACCAGGTCTGATAAACACACCTGACGTCAGTAGCACAATGGTGGCGCGCACACAACACGTTGTGAACAGCAAACAGAATTGTCATTTTCATCAATTTCATCTTGCCACGCCTTGTGTTTTCGAACGACTTTGTAGCTTTTGTAACAACTTTGTAGCTTTCACGGCAGTGTGATGACTCAAATAAGATTGTTGGTGATGTTGAAATACTTGAAACGCGAACATGAGTTTTTCTGTGGGTGTCCATGTTTTCCCGAACAGATGCAATAGAACGGATTTAGATTGGAGGTCGAAACTACTGACGCAGCAGTGACGCGGAACTACCGACCTCCGACGTGCAATGGAACGCAGCATTAGTTCACATGGCTAGCGACGCTCATCACGAGTGTGTGCTCAGTTAGCAAATATGTGGCACAAATCACCCCCTATACCTCCTTGCGTGTGTGTATGTGTGTGTGTGTGTGTGTGCTTGGCCTTGCAGTGCTGCTGAATGAGGCTGAGGCTGTTGTTGTCAGTGGGAGCAACAACAGTCCTCAATAAGTGAGGGTGTAGACGAGGCGATAGCTACACTGTTGTTTTTAAAATCCTTCATAGTCTTACCCCCCTCGCCCCCCAACGAGTCAGTTCGTGGCCAGAAAGGACAATGACAGACCCACAAGGTCTCCATGCTGATGAAAATGACAGCCGATTGCTGATGACATGTCCCCATGCAGAGAACAATGGCAGACCCACAAGGTCTGCATGCAGAGAGAGGACTGTGTTGTTCCGTTTAGAAGAAGTATTTCTGGACATTCAGCCTGTCTGAGCCACGCAACACCGGAACACTCTGCCCATGAATGGACTGACCCTCGGACCGTACAAAGCAACCCTAGAACACCAGAGCTGTACCCATAACTAACCAGAACACCGGAGCTGAACCCATAACTACATCTCCAGCTATTGTGTCTCACCTCCATCTACTGGTTTGTGGACATTGCACTTACTGAATCTTTTTAATGCTGCTGTACTTTTAATGTCTCCTAACATAATGTTGATTGGTGTATTGACCCTGCCAAATAAATCTTACAGCAAATAAACCATTGTCTCCAAGCCCGAGGAGAGCACCTTTAATAGGCTCTACATACACAGCTGATGAAACAGCAGTGCCATCGAGTCAACAAGTTAGCAACAAAAGCTCTTGAGCTAACGTTATCGCTATGCATTTAAACCTGCTGAAAGGAAGTGGAGCTCATTGTAAGAGTTTGTTGTTGTTGTTTTTGTTGCGCGTCTAAGCCTTCTGCTCTGCCTTTGACCGAAAGGAGAAATAGGAGGCTGTTAAGGGCGAGATTATGTGAACCGGCGCACGAACACGCGGGCTTATCACCCCCATCCCCGGCGTTTACAGAGATCAGAGAGTGAAAAGCCCAGGTTAAAGAGGACAGGATTAAGGAGACTTTTCTGGGCGGATTTATGTGCCCAATTCGACTCATTCTTTCATAAACCCTACAATATAAACATTGACCGCCCTGTATCCTTGGTGTCGAAGTGTGCGTGTGCATGTGTGTGTGCGAGAGAGAGGGAGAGGGAAAGGGTGAGAGAGACTGACTGAAGCCAAGAGAGGCTGAAAAAGACAGACAGATTGAAGCAGAGAGAGAGAAAGAGACAGAAAGAGAGAGAGGGAGAGAGAGATCCCCGCGGTGTGAGTGTTCAGCAGATTCCCAATGAGTGTCCATGATGGTGGGGTAAAGACATGCTGAAGTGTGATATCCAAGTGTCAATGGACCCTGGGAATCAGCAGCCAGTTCAATAAAGAGCACTGATGTGGTCTAAATGGGCTTGGTTTGACCTGTACATGCCCACCCTCAACCTCACCTCTGACTGCAAACACGTCTCTCTCTGGTCCCCGGCCTCTGAGGCAGAGAGATGAAGAGAGACCAAACACAAGGAGACGCCGCTGCTTAATATCTGTTTTATGATTTAGCCAATTTAACACCCGATGTTTCCAGACACAAGGGTCAGAGCAAAGTAGATGTGAGAATTGTATGATTTGTGTGAGTGTGCACGCTAGTGGATGGTACTGTGTGTGTGTGTGTGTGTGTGTGTGTGTGTGTGTGTGTGTGTGTGTGTGTCAGGGCCTCAGTTCGATCCGTTCCGCCAACACATACACACACACATACACACCCATCAGGTCAAAGATGAGAAATATGCCAATAGTGCGGTTAGAAAATCATGCTGATGCCACCGGTGTTGACAGGTGGAAGTGGAGGTCATTAGTCCACAGTTGTCATCTCCTCCTTCATCTATCTACCCCATCTCTCTCTCTGTCCTCCTTTCTCTCTCTCTCTCTTTTCTCTCTTTCTTCCTTTCTTTCTCTCTCTTCTTTTCTCTCTCTCTCCTCCTTTCTTTCTCTCTCTCTCTCCTCTCTCTCTCTGACTAATACGAGGAGGAGGATGAAGAGAGTGTGATAGACCCAAGGGGTTATTACACTGACCACTGACAGATTACCCTCACAGGCGTATCTTGTCTTACTTGTCTACTGTACTGAAAATCAATCTTTGTCCGATCTCATACACCGCTGAAATATGAACTGCATCTGAATTGGAGGGACTGCTGATTAAAATGATGGTGATTCAAATGCATTTCAAATCCATTCCAATCCCTACTCTCTTAAATCCACAATGTAATACAGTATGACGCTCAAATCAAATTAGTTTAGTTACTTCGTGTCCATTTTCCCCACTGTGCTGGCAGAGCGAGCGGTGGGCATACAACGCCAAACTTGAGACATGCTCATGGACGAACCATCTTTGGACGAACTACAACGGCCTGCGCAAATCGGCATTGTTAGCCAGCGTTCTTTGTTATTTTGCTTTTAGAAATTATACTGTTGTTTATATTATATTAAATTAATTTAAGATTTTTGTCCCATTTTCACCCAATTTAGTAAACAATCACACCCGACCTAATTGTCCAATTGTCCCCTTGTTACTGTGGAGGATTTGTCGCACAAAAAGAGAAAGAGAGAGCCAGCTGCCTGAGTCTCTCATCGCGTTCCCATGACCTCCCCTCTCTCTCTGGCGACGTCGCTCCCTGCACTGGGGTCTCTGTGGGTCGCCCTCTCCTCCTCTGCCTCCCTGTTGAGTTCTCTGGGTTTGCTTTTCCCGTGTGTCGGTGCTCACCTTCTCGCCTCCTTTCAGTTAACCCTTCGCTGTCTGCACTCCTGTCTCCTCTGCCCCGACTGGTTCCACCTATCTCACGTTGCTCAGACACACCGCTGTGAGCTTGTCTGTATTTATTTGTTTATCCTCAGTTCCTTTGTTCCCCGTGTGGTCCTGGTTGTGTCGTGTTGCGGTTTCTCTGTGCACCTCGTGTATCTTGTGCTGGGACTGAAACCTCACTGAACTTTCTCCGCCTGCCATCATAGCAGCACCGTAAACTGGGTTCCCCCCGCTGTGAAGGTTGCCGCCGGCCTGTTTTAGAACGTCAGAGGAGAGGTTGTGTGAACAGGCCAAGGAACACGAACAGGAGAAAGCCTCGCAGAT
Source organism: Borostomias antarcticus (assembly GCF_949987555.1). Taxonomy (NCBI): domain Eukaryota; kingdom Metazoa; phylum Chordata; class Actinopteri; order Stomiiformes; family Stomiidae; genus Borostomias; species Borostomias antarcticus. The sequence goes on from NC_140235.1 coordinate 17,146,436, forward strand.
GTCATGAATCAAATAAAAAGCCATCAGTAGTATTCCATAGAAGTGTACAGTGTTGTCGCGAGCCACAGCATGTGATGTATCTGATGTTGCTAATTTCTTTTTCTGTTCCTTGGTATAGACCAGGAAACAAATGCCACATGCTGTGATTATAACCTCACTAGAAAACAGACACTGCCAAACCGACCGGTACGAAGGAGAGTGATGTGTTCTTGACCGGCGCCTACGGGTTGGATAGCCAGTGACGCCGCAGGCCTAATGACCGTTCCGTTTCCAGGCCTGCCTGTTGGCCGTTCAGACAGCACGTCAGCAACCATGTAATATCGTTAATGCAGCCATAAGTCCTGCACCACTGTTCTCTGGGACTATCCACCATCTCTCACACTGTCGAGAGTGTGGAAGGACTCTTGTCCCTCAATCCAAGGCCAAGTGGTTACACACACACACGCACGTGCTGTTTGCAGATTCACATGCTCACACAAGCATGCACGCTCATACTGTGCAAACACACCAGACTTAGCGATAGTAGCAGATGTGTCTGGCTGTTGTCTTCAATGTGCTCCAAGTTGCTTATATATTGTTATCTGTTCCTGTCATCAACGATCAGCAAATGTGCCGTAGCCTACAGAAATGTACCATATGCTCATGTTTATTGTTCAGTTCCATCTGTGTATAAGGATTTGCTGTTACTTTTTAGAGTCTGCTGTATAATGTGTGTGTATCCTATAGTGTGTACAGTATGTGTTTTGCATGTATCACAGAATCCCATTGTTGCCACGCTAATGTCTTTGAGAGCGCGACAAGCCGAACCGACGAGCAGATTGAAAAATGAGACCACTGTCTGACTTTCATAATTCTGTGACGTTAAACCAAAATGTTATTTCAAGAAGGCAATCAAAGTCTCAAATTACCTTCTTGGGACAGCTGTACACAGATCTGATCAGAAGAATCATTTTTTTCTCCTTATCGCACTGCCTTTGTCTCTCTCTCCCTCTCCCAATCTGTCCCCCCCCCCCCCCCCCCCCTCTCTCTCTCTCTCTCTCTCTCTCTCTCTCTCTCGCTCTCTCTCTCTCTCTTGTAGTGGAAATAAATCTGATCGAAAGTAAAGGATTTGCCAAGGTTCGCTCAAAGAGGTTAAGTCTGATTTATTAAGAAAACAATATGATTGCAAAAGGACCTCAGGATAAATCACAGAGTGGTTCATCCGACAGAAGTGAAGAAGTCTGGTGTTGCGCGGTCTTATATTCAAGCAATACATGGATGTGACGCTTCCAGAGATTTGGTTGGCTAACCCATCTGTACACGTCATAATAAAGTGGCGGACATCATCAACAGTGGTCTAGAGTTCAGACACATGATATTAGAAAGCGCGGTACACTTTGAATAGGTTTCAGGTGGGGACAATGGAACAATGGAAGGTCACCTTAGGCCAAGCAAGAAGTCTGAGGTGTCCCCCCCCCTGGAAATGCCTTCCTGTTGTAATGATAAAACCACGGCAGGGGTGTTTATCATTATAAAAGGTGGAGGACAGGGTTGTTTGGAATGGCAAAAGGTAGGGAACTGTGAATCATCCATCGTCATCCGCTTATCCGGGGTCGGGTCGCAGAGGCAGCAGTTCCAGCAGGGGGACCCAGACATCCCTTTCCCTAGCAGCATCAACCAGCTCTGCCTGGGGAATCTTTAGCCGCTCACAGGCCAGTGCGGAGATGTAATCCCGCCACCTGGTCCTGGGTCTACCCTGCGGCATCCTCCCAGCCGGACATGCCTGGAACACCTCCCTAGGGAAGCACCCAGGTGGCATCCTCACTAGATGCCCGAACCACCTCAACTGGCTCCTTTCGACGCAAAGGAGCAGCGGCTCTACTCCGAGTCTCTCCCGGATGACTGAACTTCTGAAATGAGAAAACTCATTTCGGCCGCTTGTATCCGTGATCTCGTTCTTTCGGTCATGACCCATCCTTCATGGTCGTGTGCGTGTGTTCAGCAAGATGGCCGCGCCTATGTCGGGTGCCTGTCATCCAAGCTGGCTGCTCGTTCTGTTCGTCCTGTTTGTATGTCTATCGCTGTCTGTGAGCAGTGCAACACCGTTGATTATTTACGATCGACATACCTTGCTGGCCATCCGTGCCTCGGTGGCGAGTTCATTGTCTCACCACTCTGAACAATGGAGCTCCCACTGGACTTTGCGTTCCGAGGTCCCCGGGACAATCTGGGCTCCGTCCTGGTGCTGCCCCCGGTTGAGACGTGCCAGGAGACGGGGTAGACGAGCTGGAGCTGCGATGAAGCTTCGTATGCTAGCTCGGGGCAGCCCGCTGTCCCTGCGCCATTACATCTCCGCAGCCGTAGGCCCCGGCCTAAGGCTATCCTGCCTCCGACCCATCCTGCCGGCGTTTCCCTCGCGTCCACCGGCCTTCGACCTTGTGATCCATCGGCGACCACACACGAGTGTGGCTTGGGTGCCTGCGTGTCCACGGTCCTGCGCCAACGATCCAGAAACTCGCCTCCAACAACACACGAGTGTGGCTTCAGTGCCTGCGTGTAGGCGAGCCAGGAACCGGCCTGGGTGCCTGCGGCTGCTGCCTCGAGCCTCAACGTTCGGTAGAGCCGGCTCCGACGCCATTTCCTTCGGACTACTAAATGCTCGATCCATAGCGAATAAATCGTTCTACTTGAATGACCTCTTTACATCTAAAGAACTGGACTGTCTTCTGATTTCGGAAACCTGGCAAAAAGCCGATGAATTTGCCCCGCTAATTGAACTCTGCCCCCCCAGCTGCACTTTTTCCTGCGCCCCCAGATCTTCAGGCCGAGGAGGAGGACTGGCTATGGTCTACAGGGACTGTTTTTCCTCACGGACGGTGAGCTCTGGATCTTACTCATCCTTTGAAGTTCTTACGAATAAAATCGGACGCCTGAATCCCTTCTACTGTGTTTTAATATATCGCCCCCCAGGCAGAAATTGTTAATTCTTAGCAGAATTCGGTGACTTCCTAGCCTCCATCATTCGCCTGGACAGAATCCTTATGATCGGCGATTTCAACGTTCATATAAATAATAGCTCGGATACATTTGCTGTGAACTTCCTCAATGTTACTGAGTCGTTTCACTTTAGCCAACATGTTACTGGTCCTACACACATCAAGGGCAATACTTTGGACCTTGTGTTTACGTTAGGTCTTAAAGTCAGTGACGTTTGCGCTGAAGAGATGCTAGTGACTGACCACAAATGTATACTGTTTAGTCTGTCTTTTGACAACGATTTTGTGCCGGAGAAGCGCATGAAAAGCTCACGCATTGTGAACAGCTTAGCTGTAGATAATTTCACTGCCAGCTTTGACTGTAATATTTTAACGTCGCCTGACGATGACGTAGACCGCCTGCTTCATGCTTTTAACTCGCGCTGCACGGCTGTTTTAGATGACGTAGCACCCATTGTGACTCGCAAAGTTTGCCCTGTCAACTCATCCCCGTGGCTGAATGATGAGATTCGTGATCTCCGCCGCAAATGCCGCAAAACAGAGAGGCTGTGGAAAGCTACCAACCTCCAAGTGCATCGTCTCTATCTCAAAGAGCTTTTAGTCGATTTTAACGAACTGGTTAAGACTACTAGAGCTGCATATTTTGCCAAACTTATATCCTCCACCAAGCACAACCCTAGAGTGTTGTTTAGTACTATAAATAGTATTGTTAGCCCCCCTCTCCCATCTGCACCTATCCTTTCTAATGAAGACTGCAATCTTTTTCTCCAGTTTTTTAGAAACAAAGTTGCTGATGTAAGGGCTAACATCGCCCCTCCCTCCTCCCCCTCCTCCATCCCTTTCTGTCAAGTCAGGGATTCAGCTCTGAGCAGCTTCTCTAGTATCTCCCTAAAGGACCTAACAGGCTTGGTGTGCTCCATGAAACCTTCCTCAAGCCCCCTAGACATTTTACCAACGTCGATGCTGAAGGAAGTTATGACCTCTGTGGGCCCCAGTCTTCTCACCATCATAAATAGGTCCCTAGCCTCAGGTACGGTTCCAGCCCTTTTTAAGCAGGCGGTTGTTCAGCCGCTGCTCAAGAAGCCCAATCTGGACCCCTCCCTGCCAAGCAACTACAGGCCCATCTCTAAGCTGTCCTTTGTCTCGAAGGTGCTGGAGAAAGTGGTGGCAAACCAACTCACCACCTATCTAACCAACCATAACATCTCAGACAAATTTCAATCCGGGTTCCGCAAGCAACATTCCACGGAAACTGCCCTCCTCAGGGTCTCCAATGACATCATGATGTCGTCTGACGCCGGCGAATGCTCCGTCCTGGTCCTGCTAGACCTCAGCGCAGCGTTCGACACGGTGGACCACGGGATCCTGCTGGATAGGCTCAGGGAGTGGGTGGGCATCACAGGGAGTGCTCTTAGTTGGTTTGCCTCCTACCTCAGAGAGAGAAGTTTCTCTGTGGCTGTTGGTCCCTTTAAATCGGACCCCCATCCCTTGTCGTGTGGTGTGCCACAGGGATCCGTGCTGGCACCAACTCTGTTTGCCCTATATATGCTCCCCCTCGGTCTTCTCATCAGCACATTCAAGGGTGTCAAATATCATCTATATGCTGACGACATCCAACTCCAGTTCTCTTTTAAACCCGGGAAAGTCGAGGGACTCAGCATCCTTCATGACTGTCTGTCGGCCATTGACCAATGGATGGCGGATAATTTCCTGCAATTGAACGCCTCCAAGACTGAAGTGCTGATCGTTGCAAATGATAAGACTTCCGCTACAGTGGTAAACCACATGGGGTCCCTCAAGGGAAATGTGAGGCCCTCTGTTAGAAACCTGGGTGTCTTCTTTGATCAGGCTATGCACTTGGACAAACATGTCAAATCCCTAACGCGTTCCTGTTTTTTCCACCTCAGAAATATTGCCAAACTCCGGTCCATTGTATCACATGCTGAATTAGAAATGTCTGTCCATGCATTTATTTCATCACGACTTGACTACTGTAATTCACTGTTTACCTGCCTCAACAAATCCTCTGTGGGACAACTTCAGCTAGTCCAAAACGCTGCTGCAAGACTACTCACCAGGTCAAAGAAGACATGCCACATCACCCCCATCCTGGCCTCCCTGCACTGGCTCCCAGTTCACCTCCAGATCGAGTTCAAAGTCCTGGTGTTTACCCACCGAGCTCTCCACGGATGGACCCTGGCCTACATCTCAGAACTTTTACACCCTCACTCTCTGAGTCGGTCTCTGAGGTCATCCGACCAGGGTCTCCTGGCGGTGCCCCGGACCAGACTAAAAACTCAGGGTGACAGAGCATTTGAGGCGGTGGCGCCAAGACTCTGGAACGCTCTTCCCCAGGCCCTGAGAGAGCCATCCACTGAACTCATGTTCAAAAAACTTCTTAAGACACACATGTTGAGGCAGGCCTTCGGCCATCTATAACGCCTTGCTGCTCGCAATGTTGTTGTTTTATCTAATCTTTTATCTAATTTAATCTTGTCTCGTGTTGTATTGCCATTTTAATTTATTACTGTAAAGCACTCTGTGCATCCGTGCTGTGAAGAGCGCTATATAAATAAAGCTTACTTACTTACTTACTTACTATGACCATAGGTGAGGGTGGGGACGAAGATAGACCAGTAGATCGAGAGCTTTGCCTTTTGGCTCAGCTCTCTTTTCGTCACAACAGTGCGGTAAAGCGACTGCAGAACCGCACCAGCTGCTCCGATTCTCCGGCCAAACTCCCTCTCCATAGTTCCCTCACTCGTGAACAAGACCCCCAGATACTTGAACTCCTTCACTTGGTGTAAGGACTCATTTCCTACTCGGAGCGGACAAACCACCGGTTTCCTGCTGAGAACCATGGGCTGATTCTCATCCCAGCCGCTTCACACTCAGTTGCGAACCTATCCAGAGAGTGCTGGAGGTCGCAGGCAGATGATGCCATCAGGACCACATCATCTGCAAATAGCAGTGACGCGATCCCTAGCTCACTGAACTGCAAACCCACCTCCCCACGACTACGCCTTGATATCCTGTCCATGAAAATCACAAACAGGATTGGTGACAAAGCGCAGCCCTGGCGGAGACCAACCCCCACCGGAAAGGAAGAGGACATACTGCCGAGGACACGGACACAGCTCTCGCTCTGGGTGTACAGGGATTGGATGGCCCTAAGTAGGGACCCCCTCACCCCATACTCCCGCATAACCCTCAACAAGACCTCTCGAGGGACCTAGTCATAAGCCTTCTCCAAGTCCACAAAACACATGTAGACCGGTTGGGCAAACTCCCAAGCCCCCCTCCAAGATCCTTGCGAGAGTGAAGAGCTGGTCGGTGGTTCCACGACCAGGACAAAATCCGCACGGATCTCATCAGTCCCTGGGGCTTTGCCACTGTTGAGTTGTTTGACTACCTCAGTGACCTCCTCCAGGGAAATTGACGATGACCCCCCATCATCTTTCGGCTCTGCCTCGATCGTAGAGGGTGGATAAGTAGGGTTCAGGAGTTCCTCAAAGTGCTCCTTCCAACTCTCAACAACCTCCTCAGTTGAGGTCAGCAGTGTTCCTTCATTGCTGTATACAGCTTGGATGGTCCCCCGCTTTCCCTTCCTGAGGTGTCTGATGGTCTTCCAGAAACACTTTGGTGCCGACCGAAAGTCCTTCTCCATGGTTTCTCTGAACTCCTCCCACACCCGCTGCTTTGCCTTGGTCACGGCCGAAGCCGCAGCCCTCCGGGCCAGTCGATACCCTGCAACTGCTTCTGGAGTCCCCCGGGCTAACATATCCCAGAAGGCCTCCTTCTTCAGTCGGACGGCTTCCCTGATCACCGCTGTCCACCATGGAGTCGGAGGGTTACCGCCCCTTGAGGTACCTATGGCCCTCAGGCCACATCTCCCAGCCACAGCTTCAGCAATGGAGGCTTTGAACACCGACCACTCATGCTCGATGTCCCCAACCTCCACAGGGATGCCTGAGAAGCTCTGCCGGAGGTGGTAATTGAAATCTCTCCGGACAGGCTCTTCCTCCAGATGTTCCAAGTTCACCCTCACTACACGCTTGGGTTTTCCAGGTCTGTCCAGAAGCTTCCCCCGCCATCGAAACCAGCTCACCACCAGATGGTGATCAGTGGACAGCTCTGCCCCTCTCTTTACCCGAGTGTCCAAAACACATGGCCTCAGATCAGATGATACGATAGGTCTGCAGGAAGGCTGAGTACTCTGAACTGCTGTTCGGTGCATAAGCACAAACCACAGTCAGAGTCCCCCCCCACAGTCCTCAGGCGCAGGGAGGCGACCCTCTCGTTAACTCGTTAAGAGAGGCGCTCAGCTGGGGGCTAGCTAGTATAGCCACACCTGCCTTACACCTCATACCATGAGCAACTCCGGAAAAGAATAGGGTCCAACCCGTATCCAGGAGTTTGGTTCCGGCGCCGCTGCTGTGCGTGGAGGTTAGCCCCACCAGATGTAATTGGTATCGCTCCACCTCCCTCACAAGCTCCGGCTCCTTCCCCCCCCAGCGAGGTCACGTTCCATGTCCCCAGAGCCAGCCTTTGCTGCCCGGGTCCGGTCCGTCGGTGCCCCCCACCTTCACCACCACCTAGTTGGCAGCGCACCCGACCCTGACAATTCCTCCCACGGGTGGTGGGTCCACGGGACGGAGAATGAGATGGTGTTGCCACATTGCTTATTCGGGCTGGGCCCGGCCGGGCTCCGTGGTAAGCCCGGCCACCAGGCGCTCGCAGGCGGGCCCTCCGTCTTGGCCTGGCTCCAGACGAGGGCCCCGGGCTTCCTCCGGGCCGGGTCTCTTCCTCTTTGTTGTTCTTTCATCCGGGTTTTACCTGTAACCCCAGGTAAGGGGGCTAGGAGGGTACTACCACTTGCCCAAGGTGGACCCCCAGACTAGTGGAGGGAAGTAGGTGTCTTACTTCTCCATTCTAGTTTTGCACTGAAAACTAGCCACTGCCCTAGGATTGTAAACCAATAGGCTTTAAGAACAAAAGTCTGAAATTTGAAAGGGTTGAGGCCAGTTGTCTCTAAAAATTCCATGACACTCTCTCTCTCTCTCTATCTACCCCCCCCCTCTCTCTCTCTCTGTCTCTCTCCTATCTCCCCATGTGGGAATGGGTGACAGTGACTGGGTGTTGTGTTGATTGATTGTGTGTCTGTGTGAATGGGGACTGGGGCTGGATACGAGGTGTCTGGTCTGTCAGTGGGAGCGTGGAGATCGATAGGAACCCCTGGGCCGGGCCCGGGCTGACTGCAGGGGCCCCTGTCTGTGATGGAGCTGTTTCCTCAGCGTCCCCGTTTTGGACCTGTAACCGCCATACACCAAACAGTTTAGCAGTGTTCTCCTATGTACAGTTTAGCAGTGTTCTCCTATGTACAGTTTAGCAGTGTTCTCCTATGTACAGTATAGCAGTGTTCTCCTATGTACAGTATAGCACGCTTTAGCCACCTGTTTACGTTCTCTGGACACTGTGTATCACTGTGCTTTGCGGTTTGTCACTGGTTGTAAAAATCTGACCCATCATTGCACTTTGTATAAAAAAGCATCTTTGGCTGATATGAGATACACTCATAGGTTGACTTTTATTTATAAAGCTCTCCTTGGTGTTGTCCCGTCCTATCTAGGAAACTACCTAATTAGGAATCAAGGACATTGCACCTTACGATCGTCTGACTTCTTTACACTGACTGTCCCTTGAGTGTTGACAGAATTGGGGAAAAAGGCATTTTGCTATGCTGCTCCCTCTGCATGGAATTCCTTGCAAGCTGACTTAAAATTGCCTGAACTGATCCTGTTTGACAGCTTTGTTGAAATTCTCAAGGATAAGGAACTTGAAAGCATTGGGGTTTGTCACTGCTTTTAAATCAGTTGTTATACCTCTAACCTGAGCTTATTTTATGTATTGTATGTATGCTATTTGTATCGTAACATTTTGTATTGTAATTTGCTGCCTCTTGGCAAGGTCCCTTTTGAAAAAGAGATTATTTATCTCAATGCGCTTACCTGGTTAAATAAAGTAAATAACAGTATAGAAGTGTTCTCCTATGTACAGTTTCGCAGTGTTCTCCGATATACAGGAAATGCAAATGACTTTTCCACTCCGATGAGCTGAAAAGTGCTGTTAGGTTTTGCTGTGCGCCGTCACTTTTTAACACATTTATTGTGACTCACCCGTCATGCACATAGTCACACACATAGTCACACAAACACACAAATACATGCACACAAACACACACACGCACACACACACACACGCACACACACACACACACACACACACACACATAAGGCTACATGCAGCATGTGTGAATATGCATCTCGGCTGCTAAGATGGGAGGAAGGATAAATGAAGTGAGCCGCCATTCCAGAGACAAGCGTCTTTATCCCTCATCTGGAACCACACACACACACACACACTACAGATCTCCACCAACAGCTAGAACACCCAGCTTGCTTATGGAGTGGCTCTCCCCTTCACACTCAATTTGTTTGATGGATAGAGAGTGTGTAAATGACTTATGACACACACATGCGCACATACATGAGTGCACACACACACACACACACACACACACACACATCCCATGCGCATCGTTTCCTCTGATGCACACAATCACAACATCAATCCATTCAACATATACAAAATCACACACACACACACACACACACACACACACACACACACACACATATACAATATGTGTTTCCCTTGATGCACACAGAATCACACCATCAATCCCTTCAACATACACACAATCACACACAAAACACACACACACACACACTTCAATAAAACGCATTCTCACTAATCGCCGTTTAGGGCACAGACCCAGTGCACTGGCCCAGACACACAGGGGTGTAGAAAATCCTATCTCTCCCTGTCAGATCTGGTATCACTGACCGGACAGTCACCCTGCTCTCTCTGTGTACACAACGCAGGCCCTGTGTTCGCTCCGAAGGGACTTCACAATAGCCCTCCGTTTGAGTCGGGCGCACAATGCACAGCACAGCGTGTTATAGACACTGTTTGGCCTAGCCAACGCGCAGGCCCTGTCAGGGTTTGAAGGACTGCACACGTGACGGGGCCTAGCTGCACGCAAAGCGTCCTGGTCGCTCTACCAGGTGAATCACCAAATCGCACCCCTGAACCCGGAGTCAGACAAGAGACAATGGTTATCTCTGACAGGAGGAGGAGGCAGCGTGTCATCAGGGAAGCCTCTCTCTCTCTCTCTCTCTCTTTTTCTCTCTCTCCCTTTCTCCTCTTTCTCTCTCTCTCCTTTCTCTTCTCCACTTCTCCCTCTCTCTCCTCTTTCTCTCCATCTCTCCCTCTCTCTCTCTCTCTCTCCAGCTGTGAGCTACTCTGATTAATGGGCAGCCATTCATTAGCTTGATCAAGCACTCCAGCCTCTCAGGGAGATTATTAATCACATGCTTATTTAATTGTCACCAGCCAACAGCTGAGAGGAGACAATGCCGCCGGGAAATGGAGTCCACTCTTTGTGCGTGAGTGCGTGCGTGCGTGTGTGTGTGTGTGCATGTGTGTGTGCGCACACGCGTGTGTTTGTATTCTAGAGTTTGTGTGTGTGTGTGGGGGGGGTGGGGGGGGTGGGCATGGAACACTCCCACACCTCAAGTGACTCATAGTGCTCTGTAACAGTTTTCACCAGTAGCAGGTGCACACTGGGTATGTTAATCAACCTGATGTACTATTCTGTACGGGACATTAGTTGTGTCTTATGTTGTTCGTGGCTGCCTCATACAGGATATGATGCAATAACGATTAATACCTTAGAGACTCCAGAGTTATTAGAATTTAAAGTATCATGTCTGCAGCTCAATTTCATTTTGTATTTATGTGTGCATGATTGTGTATTCATGTATGTATTTATGTACAGTATGTATGAGAGAATGAGATGAGTATGAGTGTCCGTGTGTGTGTGTGTGTGTGTGTGTGTGTGTGTGTGTGTGCGCGTGTGCGCGTGTGTGCAAATGCGTGTGCGTGCGCTGCTTGCACGGTGAGCAGTGCTGGAAGTGAGTCGGACGGCGTGCTAGCTGAGGCCGAGGTCTCCTGGATCAGGGTTGGGATCAGCGAGGAAGATTAGGCCCTATGTCTGCCTGTGAAAAGGGTACAGGGATTACGCGTGGCTGTGTGCTCTGGATTCGGATCACACTGCAAAGCCATTCACGCCCAGGAGAGAGGAGAGCGCTGTGGATCGCCTCCAGGGTTCACCCTTAGAATGTGAGAGTAGAGCAGCCCTTTCTCCCTGCGCCCTCGATCATAGCAGCTTATCAGGGGGCGGGGTGGGTGGGTGGAGGGGGGGTACATGTAATGCTTCTCTTTAGGGGGTGGCCATTGGCCAGAGAAATATGGTTCAGTGTGCAACGAGTTCTTCTGAGTTCTTACAGTATAATGTATTATAATTTAGAGGTACAGTAACACCTCCTGTGTTTGGGAAGGCACTAAATCAATTCATGGATCTTCAAATAGAATCAAATCAGTCAGTCTAGGAGAGGAGGCGGGGAGAGGGGAGGAGGAGGATGAGGAGGAGGTGATTTGTGATTGTTGGGACGGAGCCCGGACGTTTGGAATTCCACTGGAAGTGTTCGGAAGTCAGGGGTCGCGCTTTGACGAGCCTGAGGTTGGTTGATTATGTCACACCTTAGCAACAGCAACACCATAGTAACCATTGCTCATAAACAGACATGGAGATTAGTGAGGGAGCTGTGAAGGGATGGATGGATGGATGGATGGATGGATGGATGGATGGATGGATGGATGGATGGATGGATGGATGGATGGATGGATGGATGGATGGATGGAGGGAGGGAGGGAGGGAGGGAGGGAGGGAGGGAGGGAGGGAGGGAGGGAGGGAGGGAGGGAGGGAGGGATAGAGGGATGGATAGGTGGATGGTTGGATGGATAGAGGGATGGATAGAGGGATGGATGGATGGATGGATGGATGGATGGATGGATGGATGGATGGATGGATGGATGGATGGATGGATGGATGGATGGAGGGAGGGAGGGAGGGAGGGAGGGAGGGAGGGAGGGAGGGAGGGAGGGAGGGAGGGATGGATGGAGGGATGGATGGAGGGATAGAGGGATGGATAGGTGGATGGTTGGATGGATAGAGGGATGGATAGAGGGATGGATGGATGGATGGATGGATGGATGGATGGATGGATGGATGGATGGATGGATAGAGGCATGGATGGATGGATACATCAACCCCCCCCCCCCACCCATATCCCTATATAGCACGTACATAATCCATCCAGACCGGTATCTATCTAATCTTACCCCTATCTGTATACTGTATAGAAATTGTACTTATTGTGTCATTTGTAAATCTGTAACTTTGTCATTTGTCATTTGTGTTATCTGTATTGAGCATAATCTTGGAGCCGGCAGCAACATTTCACTGTAACTGTTCACATACATTACACGTGACAAATAAATCTTGGAACAGATGGAACGATCGATGAATGGGTGGAGGGATGGATGGATGGGTGGAGGGATGGATGAATGGGTGGAGGGATGAGTGGAGGGATGGATGAATGGGTGGAGGGATGGATGGATGGGTAGAGGGATGGATGGATGGGTGGAGGGATGAGTGGAGGGATGGATGAATGGGTGGAGGGATGGAGGGATGGATGAAAGGGTGAAGGGATGGAAGGATGGATGGAGGGATGGATGGCTCAGTACAAGGAGCTCTTTATGATAAAAGACAAGCAAAGCTATTATTATCGAAAAGCAACAACATCAAAGCACCTTGCTTAATATGCCCTGAAGCGAACCTGACTGTGTTCATCTGAAAGGCTCAGAGCTTTGCTGCTGCATTACAGCGGCTCTGCCAAAAGCACCTCTCTTTATCCCTCTCTAAACAAACAGCTGTGTGCTGTGTGTGTGTGTGTGTGTGTGTGTGTGTGTGTGTGTGTGTGTGTGTATGTGCGTGTGTGTGTGTGTGTGTGTGTGTGTGTGTGTGTGTGTGTGTGTGTGTGTGTTGCGGGGCAGGAGAAGGAAATCAAAGTAGCAGACAGTCAATGAAACAGCAGCCTTGAGGTCATGAGAGCTGTTTACAGATTTATCACTGCACTTTGGCATCACTTTACCTGACGTGTACAAGCAGCCTCGAGGGGATACACGCACTCTTACACACCTGAAGCACACACACACACACACACACACACACACACACACACACAGAGACACACACATCTGCAGGCCTGGAACACACACACACATACAATCTATCTGCCTCACACACACACACACACACAGAGTTAAGAAAAGGCTGATTTAGAATAGTTCTGTGAGAGGACTCTGAACAGACTAAAGAAGAAAACGTGAAAAAAGAAAGAAAGAAAGAAAGAAAGAAAGAAAGAAAGAAAGAAAGAAAGAAAGAAAGAAAGAAAGAAAGAAAGAAAGAAAGAAAGAAAGAAAGAAAGAAAGAAAGAAAGAAAGGAGTGAAAATCAAGAGGGCAGAAAGAGGTCTGATTAACCTGCTAACTGTGAAGAGGGAGGGACTCTGATTACATGGACAACTGGACAACTCATCAGTAACAATGTTCTGATTTATCTGAGGGGCCGCACATTCTTTTTGATCTGAATTGATGGGCGTCTGTGTGTGTGTGTGTGTGTGTGTGTGTGTGTGTGTGTGTGTGTGTGTGTGTGTGTGTGTGTGTGTGTGTGTGGGTGTGGGTGGGTGGGTGTGTGTGTGTGCGTGCCTGTGTGCGTGCCTGTGTGCGTGCGTGCATGTGTTGAATGTAAATGTAGAACTCTGGTGTCTGATTCCATTTCCTCTCTATCTCTGCTTTGACTGTGGATCTGATCCTCAGCTAATATCATTTGATGTAGAGAGTGCTCTCTCTCTCTCTCTCTCTCCCTCTCTCTATCTCACTGCCTCACTATCTCCCTCTATCTCACTGTTTCTCTCTCTCCCTCTATCTCACTGTCTCTCTTTTCTCACACTGTCTGAATCTGTCTCTCTCTTCTCTCTCCCTCTTCTCTCAAACTCTGTCTCTCTCACTCTGTCTCGGTCTCTCTCTTTTCTCTCTCCCTGTCTCTCTGTTTCTCTCTCTCTCCCATTATCTAACTGATTCTCTTTTCTCACACTCTCACTATCTCTCTGTCTCTCTCTCTCTGTCTGTCTGGACCTCAGTTCCTATGAACAATGAAATGCACATAAACATTTTTTTTTTTTTTTTTTCTCATGCTGTGCAATCAATTCTTTTCCACCATCACCAGCGGCCAGTGTCTGCGTGGCCGGCTCAGGGTCTGGCCAATCAGGGTCCTGTCCTTGACGAGGCGTTCATCTTATCTCACAAAATGATGCGCTGTGTCATCAGCCATTAGCCGCATTTCCCAGATTCGCTGTACCTTGGCGCTCTACGACACTTCTCAAGGTATACCTTGGCGAAGGGACAGTTTTTCCTACGAGTGTTTCCCAGACTATCCCTAGTGGGCGCCTGAAGATACATGGTAAGGTTCATCCCAAGATACATCGTTAGAGGAGCAATCCCTGGGCGCGGTGCTGAAAAAAGAATGAATCGATGCCGCACACATCGATGGCCATCTGTAAAGTCACATAAATGACGTGCCAATATAATACGTGTTAATTATTTAATTTCAGTCTAATATTACCAAAAAGGAAGCTATGCCTCCGAAAGCTCATCTGCTAATGTATTTAAGAGTCAAGGCGAGACCTTGTGATAGTCCCAATTCATACATTACATCAAATAAAATATACAAGAAAGAGCATGGATCGGATCGGGACACATAAGCCTTGTCTGGGATGTCTTGAAAGGCCAGGAAAAAATATGTTAATGATGATAGGCAATGATGATAGCAAAATTACCACTGATTTAGTTATCATTCAAACAAATATATAATGCCCATATAAATTGCCCCTGTGGCAGTAGCATTCAACGTTAGAATTCACGTAGATACGATGACTAATTGAATCTATCAGGCACCGGTGTTGGCGCATGTGGGCTATAAAAAAGGGTAACTGCACACATTGAGCGACATGGCAGATATGAAGAGGAAGCGTGCGATAGCATTCACCAAAGAAGAACTAGTGATCATCCTGGACGAGGTGGAGCAGCGGAAGGCCGTCCTGTTTGCCGGCTTCCGCAATGCGAGCGCCAACCAGTAGGGCCTATGCACAACGCTAGTACTTCCTGAAATTAGACATGCTTCTCTATTTCCTGTCCTACACTATTGGATGAAGTGATTAATCAGGTGTGCCTGACTGCAGCACAATGATCAGGCACACCTGAATAATAATTTCATCCAATAGTGTAAGACAGGAAATAAAGAAGCATGTCTAATTTCAGGAAGTAGCCTACTGGAGTTGTGCATATAGCCCATTGAAGAAGGCTGCATGGGCGAGCATTACAGCGAGGATGGACCCAGGGAGTGGACAGTCGTCCGCAAGAAATGGCAGGACTTCACCAGTCAGGCCAAAAGCCGGGGGGCAGTGGCAGTGCGCCGAGAGGCGGGGAAGACCGGTGGTGGGCAGAGCACCGTGCCTTCCCTCACGCCGGAGGAGGAGAAGGCCCTATCGATCATCGGCCTCACAGCCTCCCAAGGCATCACTGGCGGCCTTGATTTGGAGTCTGGAGAGGGCCCCTCCAACATCCAGCCCTCAGCTGAGTCACCCCAAGCCTCCCAGCCCTCAGCTGAATCACCCCAAGCCTCCCAGTCCTCTGAAGAGGAGACCCCAGTGGGCCTCAGTGGCTGGGTGTGCAGTGGGCCCAGCTGGCAGCCAACACCACCTTCCAGCGGGACATGCCGCAGCTACAGCGTGAGAGACTGGACCTGCAGAACAGGCAGCAGGCCCTTGCGGAGGCACAGTTTGTGCGGCCCTCCATATCAGTGCCCATCATTCTTGCTCTCTTTAGTGGGGCATGGTGGCGATTTTTGACTAAAGTTTAATGTGCGCTACTACCTCCTGTTGGAAGGCAGGGTGAGAGCTGCAGAGAAACTGGAACTCGCAGTGGAAACTACAACAATGTGTTTCTAAAAATAAACATGCCACGTTGAGGGAGGGAAAAGATGAATTGCGTCAGTAATACTGTCTGGGACTGTGTGTCTCTATCTCACACACACACACGCGCACACACAGACACACACGCATAGGCCTACACACACATCCTCCACAGTATAACTGTGTTTGAGGGATAGGTATTGTTTCAGAATCCATTCCTGTCTGCTGCATAGTTAAGTGAGGAGTGTGATTGAGTCAGAGGGGATCTGAGGGGATGAACACACACAACTGAGACTCTGGCCGCGCTCAAAGCCATCCACACAGAAACTCACCCATCACCCACATTGATTACAGTGGCTGATTGCGTGTGTGTGCGCGCACCCGCGCGTGTGTGAGACACAGAGAGAGAGAGAGACGAAGAAAATGAAATACACAAACTGAACAGATGGGTAGCCTAGCCACACAATCATTGTGAACCATAAAGCCTAATGTATGCTTCTTTAAAAGTGTTGCTCAACAAAATAAAAAGTGTCCCTCGACATGTAGCATTTATGCTTCGGGCGACACTTCGCGTCGTCTCTATGGCAACAATCGGCCGCGCGCTTGTCATTTTGTTGCGCGTTTGTTGTCATTCTGAGAGAAGCGACTTGCTGAGGGAAAGAGTTTAATCTGCGATAAAGAGGTTATTTAGAGAGCGGTTTTCATTGTGGTTTGTTTTCATTCTTTTCTGCAGTACTTGGGCATCTCTGTGAAGGGGCAGGGATGAATTGTATAGATGAGGATATCTCCTCACAAGCTCGGAGAGCCGCTCCTCTACTCCTTCCATGACAGCTGTAGTGGCTATTTTCAAGAGTTAATTTTCAAGTTCAGGTACATGAATGTGGTGTCATAGCCACTGTGGAGGCCGAATAGGGGATTTGTCCTGACGCACGCAGGGTTAAAGCTCCACTGAACATCCTTTGCAAGCAGAACATTCTGAATCCTATTTTGATTCAGCAAAGAGAGTGCTTTTCTTAGTTCCTTCTCTGCACCGACCATATTTGTTGCGTTGTCAGATCTGATGTTTGTGACTTGCGCCGTCCTGGCTATGAACCGCCTCAGAGCATGGATACAGGAGTCTGTGTCAAGCGAATACGCTACTTCTAGATGTACGGCTCTACTGGACATGCAGGTGAAGAGGACTCCATACCTTTTTATGAGACTTCGTCCACTTTTTAGTTTGATCGGGCCAAAATAATCCATCCCCACATTGGTGAAAGGAGGAAGATCTGGTTGGAGTCTTTCAAGTGGCAGGTCAGCCATTTTATTTTCAGCTGCTCTGCTTTTCACACGTCGACATACCAGACATTTTGAGACAACCTGTCTTGCGCCCACTATGCCCAGATTGTTCATGTATGTGTTGTAAGAGAAGAGCTGAGACATGATGGTCTTTGGGCAAGATATTGGGATGTTTTGTTTCCTCAGACATTGTTGACCTACTCAGTCTTCCCGCCACTCTCAGTACACCATCTTGTAGGATCGGGTCCAGTTTGTAAGTGCAGCTTCCTTTTGAAACACTTGATGGTGCCGTTTCCAGTTCATCAGGAAAGCTTTGTCTTTGAATGTGACAGATGATGACCTTTTCTGACTTCTTAAGGTCTTCTACAGTTACAGGCTGTCTACACAGAGCGGTTTTGAATACTTGAAGCTGAGCAGCGGTTTTCTGATGCTCTGAGCGGGTATTCACTTTGTTCATCATCAGTTGATTTCTCTTCTTTGCTAGAGCTTGCAAGGTATCTCTCAACTTCAGGTACAGTACCACATAACTGACTTCCTTAGTTTCATCCAGCTGGAGAAATAGGAGATAAGCTTGTTGGTGGGATTATCAGTTTCATTTGCAGTGGTAGTGGCGGTGCACACTGCAGTGCTTTCCTTTACCTCATGGTCATTGGATGAAAGTGACCTTGAGTCCATGATTTCCATTGGCCAGCAGCTCTGTGACTTCCAGAGGAATTCTGGGCCATGGATCCACTGTTTGCATTCCACAAACTTTGAGGTACTAAGCCCTCTTGAGGCAATATCCGCTGGATTCAGTTTGCCATTCATATACCTCCATCGGGACATGTTTGTGCAGTCTCTGATCATGGAGATCCTGTTTGCCACAAAGGTATGGAATCATGTATGCTCATTTGCAATGTATTTTAGCACTGACTGACTGTCAGTCCAGAATGTTGAGACATCCAGTTCGAGTTGTAATTCGGATTTCAGCATCTTGTCCACTTTGACACACAATGCAGCAGCAGCAAGCTCCATACGGGGAATCATGAGCTGTTTTAAAGGTGCAATCCGCGCTTTTCCCATAAGGAACGACAGATGTACCTGGTCTTGGTCATTAGTTATCCTCAGATAGCTTACAGTGCCATAGCCGATCTCACTAGCATCAGCAAAATGGTGCAATGCTGCAGATACCCCGGTCCCAAAGGTCTTTGGTTTAATACAGCGTGGTACCTTGAAGTCCACTATCTTCTCCAAACCTGCCTTCCATTTCAGCCACTGCTGAAGGACTGTGGCAGATGTTCATCCCATCCGTAGTGGTTCCTACATAACTCCTGAAGTAGAACCTTGGCAGGGAGAGTGAAAGGAGCAAGAAAGCCAAGTGGATCATATACAGAGCTTACCATGGAGAGCCTGTAAACCTGAAGTTGTCAGACTCAAAGCACCACTGTAGTCCCAGTGCCCTATCCATGGGCAGCATGTCTTTGTCCAGGTCCAATTTAACCACCTCTTTGGCTCGATCCACCTCTGGAATTGAAGACAGGACAACGTGGCTGGTACTCACTTGGTGAATTCAAATCCTCCTTTGCTACACAACACTTTGAGATCTTTGGCTAGGTGCACTGCTTCCTGTTCTGTAGGTATTGACCTTAAGCAACCATCCACATAAAAGTTCCTCCTGATAGTATCAACTATCTGTGGTTGAAAGCTGCTCTTATTGTCTTCAGCAGTTCTCAGTGCAAAGTTGCCTATGCTTGGAGAAGACACTGCACCTGCACTATTTTGTACTATCAGAAATTACCAACATAATCCTGGCTGGCTCGCCAATTATTTTGGTTCTGATAGTACAAAACTTCACAGGAGACCCAAGTTGTTCAGCCTATACGGGTATTTATTACTGTAACACACTCAATACAGCTTCACAAAGTCTGATGCACAGCCCCCCAGCCCAACTGAGCTCATCTCCTTTTATATCCAAATCTCAAACACAGTGTGTGTGTCACAGTAATACTGGAGTTTACTCTAAGACTATTGAACCCTAAACACTTACAGTAAGTGAAACGACCGTTGATCCCCAAACACACACAAGACAGGAATATTACAAAACTACCACTTTTATTACATAATCAATTTCATACAGTTAAAACAGCATAATAAAATATCATGGCTAGACCTCACTGGCAAGGCTATTGTCGAAATAATATGCGAGGTAGGCTCCGTCCCCAGTAATAGTCAGTTGGCCCCTGTGCTCGTCTAACCTAGGCTACTACTCATAGGGGGGTGATAAACACGGCAACTAAAATTCCACTGCAATGGGCACACGCACCCAATAAAGTGATGCAACGCACAGCACGCAACTCCAACGCAGGGAGCACTGCACACACACACACGATCACAGTAAACATGCAGTAGAAAGTAGGTAGCTAGTTAGCCAACCACCAAAGGGTGCTTGACCACATTGAGATGAGGGGGAAAGTTCTACATAAGGCGTATTGCTGGTGCTCAACCTGGTCGACACCGTGGGTCTAGCAGTCTAAGAGTGATTGAAAAGTACATTGGTTGGCTGCCCACCGACCAAAATCCAGTAGATACAGTACGCTATCCCCGATCACGTTGGTGGAATCTCACCCAGTGTAGCCTGTTACTGGCTGTTACAGAACGGGGTACGGTCCAGCTGCCCCGTATAATTATTCATGCGCGCGTCCGTTGGGCGATGACGGTCTCAGGGTCCGCGAGGAGTTGGTACCCGGGAGCGCGTCGACGCTTGTGGAGCTTCCCCTTGTGCCGCTCTGTCTGTCGGTGGTTGACCCAGGGCCAATATCCAGATCCGCCCTAGAGGGAAACAGAAACAGGGCTCAGTGGAGTGTACAATGACAACTGCAGCTCACTCACGCACAGCTATTCAGAAGGAATGTCCCTTTTAACGTGGTGCGGAAGGCCTGGTAGAAAACACTGTCACTCCAGAGGCTGCTCGGCTGTCCTGATGCTGGTCCGGCTGGCTCCACTCCACGCCGTGTGTGCAGTCCTTTTTCTTGATTGCAGCTGTTGTCCGACCAATCACACACACCTGGCACTGCTTAATTGTAATCAGCAATCAACCGTTCTACCTGAAACACAGAACCACGCCCACCCCAAGTCCAGGCTGACAGCCACAAGTGTCCACATACCCATTTTCCCTCCCATGACAGTTCATACCCCCATGGCAAATAAAACATAAGTCTCTCCAAGGTCAATATGTCCATACTCATGGCGACATGTGCGTCACATAAGGCTAATGGTTTATCTTGGAACTTACACGAGTAGATATTAATCATGTTATTGAGACATACTGCGAAATGGGACATTCCAGTCTAGAATGCTCTGACCTGATAACTCACTAGGGAACTCAACTGAGCTCGCTGTTCTCTTCCAGTTGTTCTCCTCAGCCGAGCCAACTTGACCTTACGGCCAAACAACCCTCTATACACTACTATTTTCCACAACGGTGAAGGCCTTGTCCATGTATGCAGAGCACAATTTGAATTCATTGCCAAAGTGTTCAGCTAGCAAGCCCTTTGCTCTTTTAGAAAACCCCTATCTGGAGGCATATGAAAACAGCTCCTAACAAGCTCTCGAGCCTGCCCACTAGTGTACTGTTCAAGGAAATGCAGTCGGTCAGAATCACTGTCAGTTTTGCATTCCACACCATGTTCAAAATATTTTATGAAGGTTCTGTACAATAAAATGTCACCATCAAAGGGTGTGATATCTCGAGGAGGTAGAGTTGAGAGCTGAGTTTGTTTTACAAGAGAGGATGTTATAACATTTTGCTTTTGCAAGATTTGGGTGAGGTTGACCACAGTGCCTACATTGCTCTGAGTGAGAGTGCCAGGCTCTTTCCTCATCGTGGTCATTGGGTTGGGTTGGGTTTGTGCTGCTCCTGCAGAACTGAGCTGCTGACTAGATGCATGAGTGTTTATATACTCTCCAGGTGACGTTTGAGTTGGATTTAGGGGAACACTAGATACGTGTACTGGTATGAAGTGAGCTCCTTCCTTTGGATGATCACTTGCATCTTTAACGCCTGAGGGGACAATTGGTATAAAGTCAGGCCTGAGCCACCATACCGCTCTTTCATGTCCTCCAAATATGCATTCATGCCATCATTAGAAGCCTTTTGTTCCTCAGCACTCTGAAGGACTGCAAGTTTGGCTGCTGAGGCAAGTTTTTGTTTATTCAGTGCCTCCTCTTCTTCCTCCAAAGCATGTTTGTCCTGCAATGCAGCACATTTGGCCATTAAACTTGCTCTTTCAGCCTCTGCATGTACACGAGCAGAAGCTGTAGATGAAGCACCTGAACGTGAGCTCCTCCTTGATCTTTTGCTAGAAGCTGAGGATACACTATCATTAGGACAGACACCATCATTTACATTTACATCGTCATGTTCTGATTGACCTGTATCATGCAACCAGGCTGTGACAGAGGACAAAAAAGCATTAATGGTTGCCATTTTAGCTTCAAACCATGTTGTTTCATCCTCTTTTGCTTCAACCTCAGACAATAGCTGCTGATATGAAATGTGAAGACCTTAAAACTCATCAAACAATGCATTGTTTTTGACCATGTGTTCTTGTACTTCCTCCTTAAGAGAAACATCCGTCTTAAAGGTACCCAATGTAGTTTTTGACCACTAGTATGCATTCTAGAGCAAATTTGAGAAGGCGGTCCCCGAAAATCGCGTACATTGCGTCAATAAGCGGAGCACATAATAGTGACGTTTCACACATCTTTGTTGTTTTCAAAACATTAGCTAAATATAATTTTGCGAAGAAATTACAAGGTAGGAAAGACATTCAAGTGATTCAACATGTTTATTAGACTACAAGGAACCATATAATCAAGGAATTTTGAAAATAAACAAAGAACGGATTGTTTTGATTCACATTTCGTTGGGTACCTTTAAGTTTATTCACAACATTCATGCTCTTTGTTAACTGTGCAAGTTTGCACTTTGTAGCATTTCGCATTTTGGACACATTTTCCTTGTCCACATTTTCCTCTTTTGCATTTTCCAGCATTTGTTCCTCCACATGTGGTTGAAGAACATCTTATTTTTCAATGACACCTCACTAAATGTTTCAGTCTTTACCAGAGGTGCAATGATAAACTCAATTGAGAATGCGAAGTGAGCGCTCTGGCAGCAAAGTCAAGAGTTAAACTTCATTTGGCAAATTCACTGACAATTTCCATTCATTTCTATTTCCAGTATCCATGAATCCACTCCAATAGTAGATTACCTTCCTTATTCAGGTTCTTTGAATTTGCATATTGGTTAGAGCACTAGCACTACCACTTCTAATGAGTTTTCTCTTTTGTTTGTTCCCTCCAGTGAGCATGACACAGCTTGGTTGAATCTGTATTCCAATGCTTTCCAATAGTTGGCTTTCCAATGCCATTCGTTTTCCAAAGATTTTTACCCTTCTTTCCCGCCGTCCTCCTGTTTAAGTAGTTCCTCGTAAATCTCCCGTATTTGAACCTTAATAAAAAATTTAAAAAAAAACATTCCTCTCCGGTACTGCAGGTGGCAATGGTGACGCGAGGCTAGTGGCAGGCAGGCAGTACAGAAGCCCGGTTACATGTCACGAGATTCATTCAAATCGACAGCGTGAGAGAGATGGATGGATGTGAAGATGGAGAAGGCATCCCTGGCAAAAAAAACAAAACCTTGTGTAAATATCTTGACAAATGGGAGACTGATTATCCTAACCTAAAGAAGAGCAGGGTCGGACACACTCTTGCTTTTTGTAAGATATGCAACACTGATTTTAGTATCTCACACGGAGGAAGAAATGACGTGAGCCAGCATAAGAAATTTCTCAAGCATAAGCGCGTTCAAAAAGCCCATAAACATGCCCAGTCAATGTCAGCATTTGTTATGAGAAACATTAGACTACTGAGGCAGATCAGGGCCCCATACTACGAAGCTCATTCAACATATCCAGGATAACTTTTCGCAAGCTCACTCGAGTAAACTGGACAACCGCAATCACAGATAAACGGTACTACGACTGTGGCTATCAACTCGTTAAGTCTACACAGCTGGTCCAATCTAGCTATGAGCGCATTCACTGTAACTCTAGACCAGGGGTGTCAAACTCAAATACACAGTGGGACAAAATTTAAAACTTGAACAAAGTCGTGGGCCAACATTGATCAAATGAAAATTTTAATATGGACCCAAACAAGTTTTGCTTTAACATGGAATATGGAACAAGCAACGCTTATTACCATACAATATATAACTTAATAGTGCAGACATGCAAAATCAAATTTCAAATAAAAAACACATCAATGGCAGTCATTTATAAAATAAAATGTAAATAAAAATCGTATGCCTCTTTTCTATTTGCAGCCTTCTGATTTAAATATCAAAATAAACTTTTTTCACAGGCTATTAAATTTAAAAATAAAATAACAATAATAAATGAATCATGTCCAGGTCCTTGTACTTGTCGTGGTGTTTTGTTTCAGTGTCATCTAATGTTGTACTCCTTAGTTATAGCCACGTTGGCTCCACAAACAAGGCAAACAGGTCTATCTTTTACATATGTAAACAGATATTCTGCCTCCCACCTGTCCAGAAAGCTTCTGTTTTCTGCCTTTCTTTTCACCATTTTTAAGAAGGGGTAACACGGTTACAGTTGTAGTATGAGATTGCTATGACTACTGTCACAGAAGAGAGGGCGTTTCTGGGTCCTGTCTTGATTGACGCGCCAAAACAGCAGCAGAGCATTATGGGATTTGTAGTATAAGCAGTGAATGCGCTGTATAATACTGGCGGGCCAGCTCTAGTAGTCATTTGGTATTGCCTCGCGGGCCAAATATAATTACACTGCGGGCCAAATCTGGCCCGCGGGCCAGAGTTTGACACCCATGCTCTAGACTCAGACAGCGAGCGACTATGGCGACAGTGGTCGCTCTGGTTGCGTGCATCGCGTCGCCAGCTCCCCGGCAGCCAAGAGCTGCAGACGCCGGGGGGGCGGGTCATTCATGTGTCACTCACATTATTGAAGATGTATTCTACTGCCATTCTGAGGTAACCTGATCTGCTATTGGTCTCTGCTTCGGCGATGTCGCTGCTAATTTGCATAAAGTTGAACTCTGCCCAACAAATCTATGCTCAGATCGCTGGTATCGCGTTGCTCGCTGCCGCCGAGGCGTCCGTCGCCCTATGTCGCCAGCTTCCATTGAGAATGAATGGCAGCCGGCCGCTCTTGTCGCCGAAGTCGCTCGCTGTGTGAGTGCACAGTAAAAGGGGAGGTATTTGCTCGAAATGACCGATCGCATACCTTAGTATGGGTATTCGGACACGGCCATGGACAAGGCAAACAATACATAACCAAGTTCCGTCCACCGCATTTTACACAAGAGGAGCAATATTATAGAAATATGCACTATAGCCTACTGTAGGCACAACACAGTCGCTACTGCCAAAGGCAGGAAGGAAATCTGAAAAAATACTGCCAACTGCCTATGTTTTATCATTATCCTCCACATGAACACGAGTAGGCTTGATCATTGAGCTATTCTTATGGCATGTAAAGCAATTGTAGCCTATATCAATATATCTTATTCTTTGAGCTGCAACCCTGTGAGACTGGCAAGGGACGCTTAAATAAAGCAAATTTAGTTTTTCATAGTTTCAGGTTGGAGTAGACAATGTGATGTCTCTATACGAGAGGAACTAGAGATAAAACAGGCTATTCAGATGGAAAAAGTGATGCTTGAGGTGGAGAAGTAGCCTAGGCTATAACTACGGGGAAAAAGTACCCTATTTCAGTAGGCTTATAACGTCATTGATTGCCAGGCATTGGTGCTATCACAATTCAATTAAAATGTGTTTCATTTAGGCTATATAATGTAGGTATGTTCACAGCATTTCAATTTCAACAAAGGTAGGCCTATCAGATTCTGAACACCTAATTGTAGTTTGTATGTGGTTGACTAGTGGTGATTTTAGGTTTCTTGTACACTTGTCTTAAAATGTAAGGGGTACTGGAGCTTGGTTGGGGTGGTGGGACGGCCCGCGACATGGCGCTGGAAAATTTCCCTTATTTTCAAATCCCAATGTTGACAGGTATGCCCATTACAGCCATGCCTAGATGACTCCACCTCTGGCTTAACTAGGTCCTCCAGCCTACAGAGGGGGCAAAAGCTCACAAAACAATTAGTGCACACATGAATAATAAATGTAAGGAAGAACAAATAAAGCATATCCATGGCAACACACAAGCCTTCTATCTAGCTATCCAATCACACTTGAGCGACAATATGTGACGGAGTCAGTGACATAAAAAAAAATCTGTTGGTGCGCAACAGCCCCCATGACATCAAAAGTGTCGAGCGACGAAGCATGAATTGGGCTTTACTCTCTATCTCCTAAATGTTGGAGTCTTCTAAAATGTTTCCATTAGCAGGATGTTGTCATTTGACTTTTGTCATCTTTATCATTCGTGTGCCGATGCTTCAGTGGAGATTTGATCAATTCTAAGCCAAACTTTCCCAAAACTTCTCAATGTTGCCACCAGTATTTCTATAGAAGCAGAATGTCGACCGGTACAGAGGTTACCGCAGCCTCTCTCTTCAGCGTTTAGTGTCCGGGCACCATCTATCTGCTGAAGGGACCCTCAGGAGAAGCTGAAAGCGGAGGCCCCCCATTTGGAAAGGATGGTGCATGGACGGTTTTTGTTGGTTGTTTCTGTGAAAAGAAAGGTATGCTACAGTACCTGAATGGCACCGGTGCTGCTGTCTTTGTTGTAAAGACACTATGTTTTCTTTCCATGTTAAATATGAATAAGCCCCCTGTTCTCTTCTTCATCTCCACAGATCCGGACTTTGCAGACTTGGGAGTACCCCCACCTCTACCATGTAGGTACACTCTCTCTCTTCATCTCCCTTTCTCTCTCTCCAATGCTCTTTCCATCTCCCTCCCTCTCTCCTTCTCTTTCTTTCCAACTCTCTACCTCACTCTCTCTCACCCTCTATCCCTCTCTCTCTCTCTCCAACTCTCTCTCCCTCTCTCTTTGTCTACCAGATCCCTCATATCTCTTTGTCTCTCTGTTTTAATCTTGTCGTTTCGCCTTCCTGCATCTCCCTCTCATTTCATAAGGCTTGTATTGTGTTGTATTGTGTCTGTGACACATGGGTGTTTGGCTGATGTTGTTGTGTGTATGTGTGTTGATGTCTATGCCCGTGCCTGCATTTGTGTGTGTACATGTGTGTCTATGTGCCTGTGCATGTTTGCGTGCGTATATGTGTGTGTCTATGTGCCTGTGCATGTTTGCGTGCGCTTGTGTGTGTGTGTGTGTGTGTGGGTGTGTGTGTGTGTGTTTGTGTGTGTGTGTGTGTGTGTGTGTGTGTTGAGTACTGTGTGGTTTTCACGTGTGTGTGTCTCTGCTCCAGTCTGTGAGTTTGAGATGGGCGGTCCTGAGGGCATCGTTGAGTCTCACCAGATCACCAGAGACGGACGGGCCCAGGCCGCCGAGGCCGTCGACTGCAAATGGTACATCCGTGCTCCGCCACGCTCCAAGGTCAGTGTGACACACACACACATACACACACTCACGCACACATACACACATACAGTATATACAGTACAATCACATATACACACGCGCACGCGCGCACACACACACACACACACACACACTCATTCATTCATTCATGTCCTTGAGGAAGACACTGAAACCCAAAATCGCTCACGTGTGGCATGGTGGTGTAGTACTGTCACCTCAAAGCTAGAAGGTCTCTGGGCCTTTCTGTGTTTGCTGACGTTCTCCCCGTGTTCGCAAGGGTTCCCTCCCAAAGAACCCAATACGAAAAACATGCAGAAAAACAGAGGCTGTTCAGTCTGGTACCTGACCAGGACGTGGACTGAGCACTTGTACTTGAACGATAGCTGCCCACTGCTCCTGGCTACCCCTGGAGGAGGATGGCTTGGATGGGTGCAAAGAACAATTTCCACCGGCAACCGCTAAAAAGATATGTGTGCGTGTCATGTACAACTGTGTCGCCGCTCACTCACCTGTGTGTTGTGTCTCGCCATTTGGCCCCCATCAGTCCATAATTATATTATATTCATGACAATAATATCAAGAAAATACTGTATTTCATATAAAAGTACAAGGTGTAAAACAAGAACAACAGTAATACAATTTAACCAATTAAAACAATTAAAACTAGAGAGGCTTGCACTCAGAGAGTGCAGACCTCAACCTCTGCCCCCCCCCCCCCAAACTGCTCTCCCCCTTCCACTCCCCCCCCCCCCCCCCCCACTCTACCTTTCTTCTACCTTTCCTCCCACCACCACCTCTCATGTGCTGTGCTCTCCTACTGGCTTTTTGAATTGGTTACTGTATCACCACCTGTAGTTTCCTTTTTCTGCTTGACATCTTTCCTCTCCAATTTCCAAAACGTTGCTAGTTTTGTGAAGACTTCCCATTCACATGCATTAACAACCCAGCAGAGCAGTAGTGGAGGGAGGAGTGGGCTGGTTCAGAGTCTTTACAAGTCTTTAGCGTTTACAAGATGTACATTTGAGATGGGAGTTATACAGCCAATGACATGTTAAATCTATAGTCTATAGGCGATATATAGCTTTCTATGAAGTCAATAATTTTAATGTGCAGACACTTTATTTTCATCCACCTGAAAGTGTCTGCAGTTTACTTTGAATGCTTGAAGTTTACATTATCGTTTAAATGCAAGTTGAGAAACTAGTCTATAAAACAGGTGGCACTGTGTTGCTTGGCAGTATTGCCTTTACGCTCACTTGCCCATGCTGGGTTCGATCTTGGCTGTACAGAAATCATCACACTTCACACTAACAGATAGTATACATAAAGCAATAAACATGGTAATTTAGCAGACTCTATTGAGGTAGCCTACAGAATGCATCGCTTCAACTATCCACATGAATGAGAAATATAACATTATGGTGCATTCCATTTGTCTCGGGAGGTGCGAGTGGGAACTGGCAATGATCACTCCCAAGGTGAGTGAGCCTACAGAATGCATCGCTTCAACTATCCACGCGAATGAGAAATATAACGTTATAGTGCATTCCATTTGTCTCGGGAGGTGTGAGTGGGAACTGGCAATGGTCACTCCCGAGGTGAGCGTTCCAGTTGCAACAGCTGATCTCGTTATCAACAACTAACTAGTAGCTCTAGCCTTTGTTAGCAAACAAGTTGATAACTGATCATGGCTGGATCATGGATGTATTATAAGAAGTGGATAAGGCATGCAAAGACGGCGGCCCATTCAATCCAATGAAAGTTGCTCAGTGGTGCATGAAGCAAGCCCCAATGGCCAGGAACAGCCATTTTTTGGCGTAATGACCAAGCTCGGTATTGCAAGTGGCGCCAAGAACCTGAAACCTATGAGGAAACTGAAACCTAAAGCCCCCACTACACTGAAGTTACAGTAATATGGGTACTGTAGAGCCACCTATGAATGAATCATGGTCAAAATTTAATGGTGAGCTCCTTGGCCAATGCTGCACCACTCCATGAGTTTCATGCATATCGGGCCGGTAGTTTTTGTTTAATCCTGTCCGCATGCAGACAGACAGATACACACACACACACACACACACAGACAGACAGACAGGGGTGAAAACATTACCTTCCGCCCTGCGAGACTTTGCCCCTGGGGCGGCAACAACTAACAGTAACAACTAACACACACACTCACATGCACACATACACATACTATACACTTGTATTTGTGTAAGGCTTTGTCACTGGGTGAAGAGGTATGGCTGGCTTCTCATGGCCTCCAGCGCTACTCAGCTTCCTGGACGGCTGTGAAGTCAGATCCCCCGTGTTCCCTCAGCCTGCAAGACCCAAACAAAGATGGCCGCCAGCGACACACGGCCAGCGCCAGAGTCCTATACAGCGTCAGAACATTTCGCGAGCCATATTCTCGGGGTCGTATGACGCTGCAGATGTGTGTGTGTCAGAGCGGGGACTGCCCACTGTTCAGACATACCATTGATCCGACGTCTCACTAGTCCGAAACTTGTTCACCGATCGTCAGACATCCCATTGTTCCGACGGCTCAAGAGTCCGACCGAAAATGGGATGTTTCGGACTAGTGAGACGTCGGACTAATGAGATGTCGGAACAATGGTATGGCACCGTCAGAGCAGGGCTCTTGTCCTGGCTGAGGTCATAGAGAGAGTAGCTGGGTCTCTTCAGGGTGGAGCTCCTACTTTAATCAGCGAGCCGTTGCCAAGGGTGAGAGGAGGTAGACGAGAGGGGGAGAGCTGGACAGAGAAAAAGAGATAGAGATAGGGGGAGAAAGAGAGAGATGGAGATAGAAAGAGAGGGGGGAGAGAGGGAGGGGGATAGAGAAACAGGGAGGGAGAGAGAGGGAAGGAGAGAACAAGGGAGAAAGAGAGGGGGGGTGGCGAGAGATGGAGAGAAAGTGTTATTGCTGATGAAATAGCAGCCTACCAAGCATCTACCAAGCAGTTTGACCCTGAGGCCTGCAACAACCCCCATTTGTTTTCTCTGCCAGTGCTCTCTACACAGCCCTGCAAAACACACACACAGACAGACACACACACACACACACACACACCAAGGCACACACACATTAATTTACTCAGTAATGCATTAAAATGGCACATACTTCTCAACAATTCCTGTTCTATTTCCATTTAGGTCCAGTGCAAGGGTGGCTCCAGGGGGAGCTAAAAAAGAGGGGAGCTGAAAAAGCCTAAAAAAAAGCCCCCCTAAGCCCCCCCTCCACCCCCAAACAAAAATAAAAGTAAAGTGGTCCACAATCAATGAGCTAGTCAATCATCTTTCACAGAACGCACTGCCGCACGGCGTTGCTATGGCGTTGCCGGGTGGGCTTTCAAAGCTTGATATGCACCAAATCACACACACGAGCTACACAGGCTACCTGAATTGATTTGATTGGTTGGCTGACTCATCAAATCATTACACCTGCGACGGTTAGAAGCTTTCCATTTTAGTCCAGCAGAGTGCAGAACAGCTATATCGCATCACAAGTGTGTGGATTACTGAACTTTAGTTTATTTTAGTAAATGTGTGGAGAAGACAAAAGGCAAGGGAGTATGGATCGCTTTACCTATGTTATGCTTCTCTCCGCTCATGCTGTGTGTGTGTGTGTGTGTGTGTGTGTGTGTGTGTGTGCGCACGTGCGCTCGCGGTGAGTGAGAGGAGAGCTTATTTATCGTTCTTGAAGTTGTTGTCCACACTTGTCAATTCCACAAGCATCTTAGAAACATATTTATTATTGTAATTGTAAGGCGACTTTATCCAAAATAGGCATGCTTTGACAGCTCACCCGTTAACGAAAATCGCATGTGCTTAGTATGGTACTGTAGGAGTATTTGGTGTTTGTTGCGTCAAAATTCATTAGCTCCCCCAATAAACAATCCAGCCCCCCCCTAGCTCCCTAATCACAATTTTCTGGCACCGCTCCTGGTCCAGTGTTACAGTTACTCTTATAAGACAAGCATCAAGTCCAGTGTTTCAATGTTACTCTAACAAAATCCGCATCAAATCCAGTGTTATAGTGTTACAACACCACCAGTATGGATTCCAGTATTATAGTGTTACCCTACAATAGTATGAAGTCCAACAGGAGAGAATGAAGGGTTCTGCTCTTTATTTCTCTGTCTGTTCTCGTTGTCCCAGAGCTGCTTCTCCCAGACATAAAGGCGGCTGTGATGCCAGCTGTCACCATTTCTCCCTTTTAGAGCTACAGCAATGTCCCTTTAGTGCTGCTTTCTGTCTGTCTGCTAGCTTCCGTCCTGTCTGGCCCAGTGAGGCCACCGTACAGATGTCCCCTCAGCAGCGGGTTGAGGAGGGGATCTGTCCTCGTCTCTGATGGAGAGCACTGCTTGGTCAACGATCCTCATGAGTGTCTCTGCTCTGCCCAGAAAGAGCTGTGAGAGGTCTTTTTCACACCGTATTGCTTCAGCTAGACAGGGCCACGTCCCTTGAATACACATATGCACGCGCGCACACACTGACATACACTTACAGAAACACACACTAACACACACACACACTGACATACACTTACAGAAACACACACTAACACACACACACAGACATTCACTTACAGAAACACACACACACACACACACATACACTGACATACTTACAGAAACACACAAACACACACACACACACTGACATACACTTACAGAAACACACACTAACACACACACACACACACACTGACAGAAACACACACTAACACACATACACACACACACACTGATATACACTTACAGAAACACACACACACAAACACACACACAGGGGTAATTACTGTTTCTGACTCCTGCTCCAGTGCCAGAGTGATCATTATGGTATAGCTGGCTGGTAATATTTTTGGTGCTTAAATGTGATTCATCGTCAAAGCGATTGATCTGGACGTCATCTGGCGTCCTCCACATCTCGCAAATCAAAAGTGTATGTAATTTTCTTCCCTTTCCACGCCCTTCCGGAGCAGCGATTAAACCGTGGTCATAACCATACCGGCCATACCACGGCATCCAGGCCGAGCAGAGCCGGCGGCCTAGCTCTTCACCCCACCTCACCACCGCATAGCTGTACTATACTGTAGGTGTTACGGAGGAATCTGCCCCCCCCCTTCCTTAAAGGTTACGGCCTAGCCGGTATACGGCTGCATTAACTCATCCAATCTGTCTAAGTGAAGCTGCCAGTAGAGCAGCGCATCAGTCAAAACATGGACCGGACACTGTTGTGTGTGTGAGTGTTGGGGGGGGGTTAGAGAGAGAAGTAGAGCGATATATCTTACTTGCTTTAAACCGGTGTCATATTTCTGGCTGCCGGAGTGTCTTACTAGAAAGGTCATAGGCTGACAGTGGCTGACGTTGATGGACAGGCCACCGGATATCAACTGCACAGATCTGTCACACACACATAACCCACCCCCCCCCACACACACACATATAAACAACCTCACACAAACACACACGTGCACACTCCCTTCCTCCCGCCCGCACACACAGCCAAATACACAAGCACACGTACACACACACACGTCCACCTAGAGATGCAGTGCGGGCCTGCGTGATGCAGCCCTCCCCTGCGAAGGTTGTAGTTGGAGATCTGACTGTTCTGGCAGGTGTGTGTGTGTGAGCTGCTGTGATCTGATCAGTGTTTTACGGCGCCCACGGCGCCAGCGGGAGGTGAGATGATGCTGTCCTCCGCCGGGGCTCTAATTAGACTGAGCCACAGCCCCCAGGCTCAGGAAGACCAGGAGAGGGGGGGTTGAATGGAGTGTTCCAGGAGAGAGATGAGGCAGGGGTGAGTCATGGGTGAGGTAGGGGTGAGTTATGGGTGAGGTAGGGGTGAGTCATGGGTGAGGCAGGGGTGAGTCATGGGTGAGGTAGGGGTGAGTTATGGGTGAGGCAGGGATGAGTCATGGGTGAGGCAGGGGTGAGTTATGGGTGATGCAGGGATGAGGCAGGGATTAGGCAGTAGTGTGGAAGGGGTGAGGCAGGGATGAGGCAGGGGTGAGAGAGGGATGAGGCAGGGGTGAGGGAGGGATGAGGCAGGGGTGAGGCAAGGGTGAGTCATGGGTGAGGCAGGGATGAGGCAGGGGTGAGTCATGGGTGAGGCAGGGATGAGGCAGGGGTGAGGCAGGGATGAGGCAGGGGTGAGTCATGGGTGAGGCAGGGTTGAGGCGGTAGTGTGGAAGGGGTGAGGCAGGGGTGAGTCATGGGTGAGGCAGGGGTGAGGCAGGGATGAGGCAGGGGTGAGTTATGGGTGAGGCAGGGATGAGGCTAAAGAAAAGCGACCCACAGATACTCTGGACTCCCATAACACATGTGGGTTTGGTATTTGTAAAGTTTATAGTCTGAAAAAGCCTCTTTTATGGTACCATAATACAGTTACGGTACGTAAACATACAACTACGCTGGCGTTGAGGATGATCTCGTATTCAGCGCGGGTCTCCCGCTTATAGACTGCTCTGGTCTAGTGTCATCCTTCATAGAAAGCATCTGTCTTCCTCTGGGTCCGGAGGTCTCCGGCGCGTTCCTCCTTCTCCTCCCCCCTGGGCCTCTGTTGCTGCGCAGAACCTCATTCCATGGAGATAATGGTAATCTGGGAACACTCATTTCAGCTTTAATGAATTAAGCGGCCGGAGGTTCAGAGACACGCCGGCTGTTTTTGGCTGCCGCTGACGGTGGTGTCGCGCCACTGATGGATGCCGTGTCATTAACAGGTGCCTCGGAATCGATGAGAGACACACTGGGAGCCGATTGCCGTCATGATTGTATCTGCCTGATACATGGTCTTCATTTGACTTCCTGATGCAATCCACTGGCTAATGCGTCGCGGTGATTGGCTGTTTCACAGGGGACCTGCTCCAGCAGGGCCGCAATGCCAGGACTAAACACATATTATAAAACACCCATTTCCTATTAATATTAGCATGTGTGTAGTGTGTACGTGTCAAGAAGAGAGAGGGAGGGAGGGAGAGATAGAGAGAGAGAGAGAGGGAGAGATAAGGGGAGGCAGAGATGCTTACCCATCAATACAAATCTCCCCTTTTTGGGATGTACTGTAAGAACATGTTCACATACGAGCTATAGCATTCCTACCCAGGTCCTCAAGACAGACAAACGGATGGATAGGCGGATGGACAGACGGACGGATGTATGGACAGACAGACAGATATACAGACAGACAGTCAGACAGACAGACAGTCAGACAGACAGACAGACAGACAGACAGTCAGTCAAAGGTGTGAAGGATGAGGCCACTGCAGCTTGATGTTCAGAGGGATCGTGTCTCTTAATGAGTCAGTAGTATGAGGGTGAAGAAAGCCAGCAATGGGAGCCATGCCTGTGGCTAATTTAGCATCGTGCAGTTAGGCCAATGGACCCGCCAGAGATCATTACATGATCCATTGCACTGCGATGCCCCCAAACTATCTTAAAGTGTGTAAAAAAAGCCAGTTGAATAAGCGTGCAAGCCCAAGACATTATCGAAAAGTCAGTAAGTCAAACGGATTCACAAGAGCGCAGTGCTGTACCTCAGCAGTCTGTCAGCAGGTTACAGGAAGAAAGACAGTAGAACATTTGCTTCCTTGTTTTCCTGCCCGTCTCCTCCACTTGTCTTCCCGCTGAAGCCAAGCTGAGACTGCCTGGTCCGTTAGCTCCCTCCGTCCGCAGCTGTGGTCTTCTGTAGTTACGGCTTCACCCCCCCCCCCCCCCCGTCATGGCCATGGAGCCGCCAGCTCGTTAATCGTAATGATGGCTTGAGCTTTGGCACGCGGCGTGCCGGAACTGGCGCCCTGATTGGGCAATCTCGGGCCTGATGAACGAATACCAAGCCCCCAGGATTCGAAATCTAAAGTGAAGGCCTATTGAACCGCGCCATCTTGGCTAGATTTGTAGTCATTTGGCTATTTCCGGTGACTTTTGTACTTGCGCAGTTGAGCTTTTCTGTCCGACGCGCGTCCACGAAAAGGTTCACCTTTATGTGAAATGTAGACGCACTTTCCCGGCTCTCCCCGCTTTGATTTAGCAATGAAAACCGGCTTGCATATTAACCTGTTTTTGTCAAATATATCCATTGGAGAAATTATTTTTTCATCCAGGCATCTTAGTTTTAACAGGTTAAATATAACTGAACATGTTTTGTTTGCTAGTAGATGGTATTCATTCCGTTCGCGATAACGTTATTGCAGCCAGGCTAAATTCCTCCAGGGAGCCAGTGACCGGCGAGTTGAAGAGCTTCACTCCCCGCCAGCAGGAGCTTTGGCCGCGGCTACCGCATCTCGGATAACCCGCTGAGTTCCTGGCTGCTATTTCACATTCGCCCTTGATCAATCCCAATACCGATGCATGGTAATAATGAATCAATCGTTCAGATCGGCAGTGCTGCATGCATGTTACAACATCATTGTTCGATTTATTAACATAACCATAGCCTACATTTATCTCTCTAACGTTAGGCTATCCATCTTACACCAGTCGGCCATTCGATAGCTAGAAGCGGTCAACGCCAACGTTGACTGAAAACACCCAAACTCAGTGTATCGTTTCATCTTTATGCTACACATCAACTCCTTTCCATTGTATGTGAATAAATTCCTGTTATTCTAAAAATATCCCATTTCTGTCCATTCCTGGAAAAGGCTAATAATTGCTGTCAAATGATCACTCCAGTTTATCACAGTATCCCACTACCATTTCAACTATGCACAGGAGGTTGTCTTGTGGTCATTTTCATTAAAAAATGATTAGCCTGATCAGTTTGTTGTATGTATTAAGCCCTTTTTGAGCGGTGTGCTTTGACTACTCTCCTTTTTTGTGGTCATTTTCATTAACACATTTGATTAAACATCCGCACTGGCCTATGAACGGCTAAAGATTCCCCAGGCAGAGCTGGTTGATGCTAGGGAAAGGGATGTCTGGGGCTCCCTGCTGGAACTGCTGCCTCCGCGACCCGACCCCGGATAAGCGGATGACGATGGATGGTATTAAAAGACTTAGCCGGGACCCCGTTGATGTTAGAATTAATAGGCTACCTTTATTTGTGGTACTTGAACTTGTGTCTGCGTTTCTGGCTTGCCATCATGGATGTATTGTTCATAGGCTATGTTTATCGGATGAGATGCAGTTGTCCGGGCAGGTCAGCTAATGTGATTTACGAATGGAAATACATGCTTGGGAATATTTAGACATTTCAAACTTCCTCTGTTAAGGTGGTGCTGGGGACAGCGCAGACGGCCTGCATGGCAGTAAATTATCAAAAATGAGGCAAAATCTATCTATGAAAATAACCTCAGATTGAAAAATATTTTGTGGTGAATAAGGCGATATAGGCTTAATGTGTATTTATACGGAGATAAGATTCGATTGATCAAGGGCGAATGTGAAATAGCAGCCACGAACTCAGCGGGTTATCCCAGATGCGGTAGCCGCGGCCAAAGCTCCTGCTAGCGGGGAGTGAAGCTCTTCAACTCGCCGGTCACTGGCTCCCTGGAGGAATTTAGCCTGGCTGCAATAACGTTATCGCGAACGGAATGAATACCATCTACTAGCAAACAAAACATGTTCAGTTATATTTAACCTGTTAAAACTAAAATGCCTGGATGAAAAAATAATTTCTCCAATGGATATATTTGACAAAAACAGGTTAATATGCAAGCCGGTTTTCATTGCTAAATCAAAGCGGGGAGAGCCGGGAACGTGCGTCTACATTTCACATAAAGGTGAACCTTTTCGTGGACGCGCGTCGGACAGAAAAGCACAACTGCGCAAGTACAAAAGTCACCGGAAATAGTCAAATGACTACAAATTTGCCAAGATGGCGCGGTTCAATAGGGCTTCATTGTTGATAGCGGTCAGTGAATGGAGTGGCTGTATCCAGTTCTATTAATACATCCATGACGAATACCGACGCCGAAGGTTTCAGGAGGAAGCATTCGTTTCGGGGCGGAGAGAGGACGTCGCGAAAAGGGTCGTTATGAAAGCGCGGCTGATTCTTCGGGCCTCTGGTTAGGACCGGCGAGGCTTGTTACGGGAGCGCATGCCTAGTAATGACCCGGGGATCTGGAGTCCGTGCGGCCGATATATCTCATGCTCATCTCGTATGCTCGTCTCGTGGGCCAGGTGACATTTTGGGTATGTACACTCCAGAAAGGTTGCCGGTGTTTGAGCGCTCCGCCCTCCGGATACGCTTCCTGCTGCGGTCACCGGAGCCTACATTTTAATTTCCATTATTATCTTCTGAGGTAAATACAAATTATGATCCTACACTAGGCTATGTAGCCTAGCTTATGCACCAGAATGCACGACTCAGGAGACCGATCAGAACAAGGTAAACATACAAATGCTTATCAAAAACGTCAAACAGCCACGTGCTTACTTCTAACAACTGATCATACAAGTAACAACATAGGGGATAGCCTACACTTTAATTATTATTGTTGTTAATATCTTTGGACGCGCGACTGAATTGCATTCCTTTGCGAGTGAAAACGAGTGCACCCGGAAGTCATTCACATCCGGATATCACTGCGCCCTGGAAGTCATGCGCCCTCGTGAGCCTCCGCTCTGATGAGGATTGCGCACTAAAAGCAGGACACGCATCGGGGAAGGCAAGTGTTTCAGTCGCCCGGTGGCTCAGGCAGACAGCCTCTTCTCCATCTCATCCCTGCTGAGACTCGCATGCTGCAGGGAGTCATCGTGGGATATGCTCATGTAATGATTGTGTCCACGTCACCGCCGAGGTGCCATTTACCAGGCCGGCCATTTATTGCTGTATCAGTCCCAGGCGCACTGAACGATAGGGAATGACTATTCAGTAAAAGGAATGAGTTCAAAATGAACTCTGTCCATATTTCAATTTCTTTCTGCTAACTGTCCTCACTCCTTTTTATGTTTTTCTCCCTGCTTCCTCTCTGTTTGCTCAGTCCCCCCCCCCCCCCCCACACTAATTTTCCCTCTCCCTCCCTCCCTCTCTCTCTCTTACCTCTCCCCCCTCCCTCCGTCCCTCCCTCTTACCTCTCCTCCGTCCCTCCCCTCCTCTGTAGATCTACCTCCGCTTCCTGGACTACGAGATGGCCAACTCCAACGAGTGCAAGCGCAACTTTGTGGCGGTGTACGACGGCAGCAGCTCGGTGGAGGACCTCAAAAACAAGTTCTGCTCGACGGTGGCCAATGATGTGATGCTGTCGTCCACGCTGGGTGTCATCCGCATGTGGGCCGACGAGGGCAGCCGAAAGAGCCGCTTCCGCATCCTGTTCACCACCTACCAAGAACGTAAGACACACACACACACACACATCCTGTTCACCACCACCTACCAAGAACGTAAGACACACACACACACACACACAACCTGTTTACCACCTACCAAGAACTTAACACACACACACACACATCCTCTTCACCTACCAAGAACGTAAGACACACACACACACACACACGTACATCCTCTTCACCACCTATCATTAACATTAAGGAAAAACACACACACACACACACACACACATGAAACATATCTCGCCCGCACACCAGCTAGGGTCACCTCTCTGAGAGGAGCAGGAGCGGTCCGGCTGGAGCTGCTGTAGCAGCTGGACCTACTGGAGAGCCCGGCCATAAAGGCTTTTACTTGGACATGACCTGTCTGGTCAGGGATATGGATGGATGGGGCAAATTAACATCCCCTGCCCCACCCCCTCCTAAAAGAACCACCCAGTCTAGATCCGCTGCTGAGGCGGAAGGTGCACTTCAGTGGCGGCCATTAAAGAAACGGGGGCGTGTCGCGGGCGATTTACCAGCGCAGTGTTTAAGGCCTCAGTGCGCAGTGTGTGTCCCACCTCCTGGCCGCCGGAGAAAGGCGGTTGCAGGATCGCATTCAATTATTATAATTTTTTTTACGACTGTTTCGATGCTTGCTGGTGAGGGGAGGGCAGGTTCCCATTAACGTGGTGGATGTGCTGAAGCGCTACGGGGGTTAGCGTGTGTGTGTAGCGTGTGTGCTACTGGGGTTAGTGTGTGTGCTACGGGGGTTAGCGTGTGTGTGTAGCGTGTGTGCTACTGGGGTTAGTGTGTGTGCTATGGGGGTTAGCGTGTGTGTGTAGCGTGTGTGCTACTGGGGTTAGCGTGTGTTCTACGGGGGTTAGCGTGTGTGTGTAGCGTGTGTGCTACTGGGGTTAGCGTGTGTGTGTAGCGTGTGTGCTACTGGGGTTAGTGTGTGTGCTATGGGGGTTAGCGTGTGTGCTACGGGGGTTAGCGTGTGTGTGTAGCGTGTGTGCTACGGGGGTTAGCGTGTGTGTAGCGTGTGTGCTACTGGGGTTAGCGTGTGTTCTACGGGGGTTAGCGTGTGTGTGTAGCGTGTGTGCTACTGGGGTTAGTGTGTGTGCTACGGGGGTTAGCGTGTGTGTGTAGCGTGTGTGCTACTGGGGTTAGTGTGTGTGCTATGGGGGTTAGCGTGTGTGCTACGGGGGTTAGCGTGTGTGTGTAGCGTGTGTGCTACGGGGGTTAGCGTGTGTGTGTAGCGTGTGTGCTACTGGGGTTAGCGTGTGTTCTACGGGGGTTAGCGTGTGTGTGTAGCGTGTGTGCTACTGGGGTTAGTGTGTGTGCTACGGGGGTTAGCGTGTGTGTGTAGCGTGTGTGCTACTGGGGTTAGTGTGTGTGCTATGGGGGTTAGCGTGTGTGCTACGGGGGTTAGCGTGTGTGTGTAGCGTGTGTGCTATGGGGGTTAGCGTGTGTGCTACGGGGGTTAGCGTGTGTGTGTAGCGTGTGTGCTACTGGGGTTAGCGTGTGTTCTACGGGGGTTAGCGTGTGTGTGTAGCGTGTGTGCTACTGGGGTTAGTGTGTGTGCTACGGGGGTTAGCGTGTGTGTGTAGCGTGTGTGCTACTGGGGTTAGCGTGTGTTCTACGGGGGTTAGCATGTGTGCTACTAGGGTTAGTGTGTGTGCTACGGGGGTTAGCGTGTGTGCTACGGGGGTTAGCGTGTCTGTGTAGCGTGTGTGCTACTGGGGTTAGCGTGTGTGCTACGGGGGTTAGCGTGTGTGTGTAGCATGTGTGCTACGGGGGTTAGCATGTGTGTGTAGCGTGTGTGCTACTGGGGTTAGCATGTGTGCTATGGGGGTTAGCGTGTGTGCTACGGGGGTTAGCGTGTGTGCTACAGGGGTTAGCATGTGTGCTACGGGGGTTAGCGTGTGTGCTACTGCAGCAGAGGTACAGTCTCTGCTCACACTGGCTCCACTTGTATTGTGTTCAACCACGTTGGCTTCGACCACCAAAGCTATAGCTGTAGTATAATTTGCTGCTAATCTTACCGGAATATTTTCTTTTATTTTTTACCACCATGAAGCTACTTTACAATTAGGCCGTTGCGCAGACACTTCTATCTAGTGTTTTGTGCCAATGTTGAGGTTAAATACCTTGCCTTGCTCAAGGGCACAGAGGTAGGCAATGATTGTAAAGTGGCCTGGCCCGGTCTTGACCAGCGAACGAACCAAATAATACAGTAAAATCAGCACCATTTCAAGATGAGCTGGTTTCCACGGGAACCATATTATTCATATTTGACGATTAGCACTAGAAAGAGAGAGAGAGAGAGAGAGTGGTAGATACACAGTCCCAGTCACACGCCGGGAGAAACAGACAGTGTGTTGATGGAGTGGTGTGGCGGGGGCTGACAGGTGTGAGGGGAGCACAATGTCAGAGCTGTGCTCGTGCCGGGGAGGATCAGCAGGAGGAAGAGAGGATGACTCAGTGACTCAGGGTGAATGGAACACGTTCAGCATTCAGCTCCTGTTAGCTACACACCAGGGGCGGCGCATGCACTTGGCATACAAGGCAATAGCCTAGGGCGCGGAGGCACTAGGGGCGCACAAATCTCCGCTAGCACCCCCCCCCCCCTCAACACACCTCCCGACAATCGGAATAAGTATGATATCCATGATATCATAACTGAAAAATCATCATTAAAGAGAGGCACTCGCAATCAAAGGCACACACACGTACATGTATACAGAAACGAACACACACGCACACACATGCACACACAAACACACGCATGCACACACACACGTGCTCACAACACCCAGGGGCGCCATATGGGGGAGAAAGGTTAGGCTGAATCTTGTTTTCCTTTCCATAAAGACATCCACCATTAACTGATGCAGGGAAGGCACAAATTGGTGCATTAAAGTTCACCAGAATGCAGGAAATGAGGTGTGACGCTTAACATTTCCTGGGGGAGGAACAGCCCCTCCCACCGCTTATTGTGTCCTTCATTGTGTTCAAATGAAACCTGCACTACTAGTGGGGCCCAATGTCATATCTTTTCATGGGTGCCAAAAATCCCTGGCGGCGCCCCTGCACACAACAAAACCAAGCCGCCAGACAGAGGGCCGCCATTACCCAGGGTTCAATTCTGATGATCCGGGGTGGACTCGTGGAGAGATGAGCCTGAGCGACCCCTCGGCTGTCGGGCCGGTCACGCCTTGTCAGTACTCCGCCTCTCCGGGGGGGAGGGGGGGAGGGAGAGCGACGTCCACCTTTCCTGATTTGGGTTGCTGAGCGTATGCATGCGGCACTGTCGGCACGTAGGTTTTTCTTGTCGGATGTCTCCGGAGGGATTCTTTGTGTGTGCAGCTGGCAGCTGTGTGCACGCATGCAGCGGGTCAGGATATGACGGTTATTACATTGGTGTCTCAAGTTGGTGCTGCATATGATATGCAAAATGTCCTATGGGGGTTATTATGCACTAGCGCCGACCCAGTCGTAAACAGTCATTATTATCTGTCTACAGAGGGAAGAGTCTACGGCTTAAACCAGTTGAGTCAGAGAGAGAGAGGGAGAGAGAGGCCGTGTCGCCGTGTGGGCAATAGGGCACTTTATAAGAAAAGTGTCCTGGAATTAATTTTGAGATGAATAGATTTAGATTAGATTAGTGTGGGTCTAGCTCCTAATGAAGTCTCCTCTGGCCCTGTGGTGGTCTCACACGAGACAACAGAACAGCCACAGGAGGAGGCCCCCTGATGGTTACCATAGTAACTGTTGCGGCTGAGAGCAAACGGGAGGCCAGGATGGGCAGGGGAGGGGGAAAGAGGGCAGGGGGGAGATGGAAGAGAGAGAGGGTCACAGGTAATGCTTTCTAAGCCTGGGTGTTGGTATCGCTGGTCCAGACTGTTAGTGAGAACCCTGCTGGCTCTAATTGTGTGTGTGTGTGTGTGTGTGTGTGTGTGTGTGTGTGTGTGTGTGTGTGTGTGTGTGTGTGTGTGTGTGTGTGTGTGTGTGTGTGTGTGTGTGTGTGTGTGTGTGTGTGTGTGTGTGTGTGTGTGTGTGTGTGTGTGTGTGTGTGTGTGAGAGAGAGAGTGTGAGGGCAGGGAACAATTCTTCAGCCAATCAATAATCAGCCCTTGACCACGCCCATCCATTATGCTCACCTGCCGTATGTTCATTGGTTGAGGAGGTGGAAGAGGAGGAGGAGGTGGTGGAGGAGGATGTTGCCCTCATATACATTCACACACACACAACCAATGTTAGAAGTGGAATATGAGAATGAACAGATGGGTGCAGGTCTTGGTGGAATGTGAGCTGGATCTTCAACTTGTTCCGTATGCAAAAAACTGTTTACAGAAACACAATCTATTGATGTAGAGTGAAATGACACCGAATGGATGAGTGGCCCACTGCTTGTCTGGATGAGTGGCCCACTGCTTGTTTTGAGTGGTTGCTGCACATACTTCAATATGATCGGTCATTGACAGAGGAGCTGTGGTTGGTCCGCAGACCAGAGCAGTGCATTAGTGTGATTGGTTGGTCGTGGATAGAGGAGATGAGCCTGTATCTTGAAAGTCACCTTGGTTTTTAATTAGCTCTCTGATGATTAGGGCAGATACATTAGAAAAGGCATTTTCATTGGGCTAATTTCCTATTATACTGCTAAAGTGTAGAGGCCCTGTCCTCACATCTCTCCCTTTTATGATCACTGGCACTATCGTTGTGGTTACAGTAACATTCTCTTAGCTCTGATAGGCTAACTCGGTGAGTTCATATTTGCCGTTTTGAACCTTCCACTAAAAGACCATCTACTGCATGTCGGGTATCGGAGACATCTTGAATGTTTGTTCATGGCTTCTTCTTCTTCCCTATCATTCCCTAGCCCTATTATTTGGGTAAACAAAGTGTTTTGTTGTGATGTCACTTGCAGTGGTCCTGCGTGCTCGGATAGTTCTAGAATGCCAAAGGCGCCCCCGCCCCGGGCTCCTCGTGCCCCGGTGTAGATGGGGCGGTTTGTGTTGCGGAGGACGCCCTTCTAGACATTCACACACATGGCCCCAGTGTCTCGGCAAATGTTTGAGGGAGAGGAAGAGAATTCATGAACAGGTGGGTGCAGATGAGGACGAATTAGATCTGGAGCATCACAGCCCCTCTTCAGATTTGTCTCAAACACGGAGCTCTGTCGCTGCATATTTTCATGTTCGCCAGGTGGGACTGGTTTGTGCACTCTGGAACACACACAGTCTGCAAGGCCGGGCGGCTTGTTTACAGTATCGCATTTGATATTTGACTATTGTAATCACAGACAACACAGATAGGAGGGAATGTTTCTGTCAAAATACAGCCAACCACGTCTGAGGTCTAATGCAGTTATCGGCATCTAAATTACTTTGATTTGTTTAGGTGTCGCGTGTGTGTGTGTTGAAGTTCCCGGTCTCTGTTTCAGCTCCGTGTGATGCCG
Source organism: Borostomias antarcticus (assembly GCF_949987555.1). Lineage (NCBI taxonomy): Eukaryota > Metazoa > Chordata > Actinopteri > Stomiiformes > Stomiidae > Borostomias > Borostomias antarcticus. The sequence goes on from NC_140235.1 coordinate 17,189,938, forward strand.
ACGCCTTCTTCTGCCACAGTAATATGTGCATCAACAACACACTGGTGTGCAACGGCATGCAGAACTGCGTCTATCCCTGGGACGAGAACCACTGCAAAGGTGAGAGGCCAAAGCCCAGCTCGGGCCCTGCTCAGATGGAGTCGCTGTGACAAACTCGCTCAATCCTCATATAATCTGTATCAGCTGTACTCATTTCAGACTTGACCTGCTCTGGTTTGTTTTATACTCTTAAATCACTCAGCATCTCTGCTTGATCTCGTCGGATCAGTATGATCCTTCCCTGTGGTCTTTCCTAGTCCTGCCTTTTCAACAGAACTACCCTCTCACTCTCCTCACATATCGCCACCCAGCCTCAATCTACATTTAATCCATGGTGTTTCGTATCCATCAGTCCATACCTATCCGCTGTGTGGACAGGGGCGGACTGGCCATCGGGACTGGCGTGGCTCGCCGTGAATGGCCTGCCCCCCGTCAACAAATCGCGCAGCACCCCCCCCCCCCCCCCCCGTCAACAAGTCACGCAGCACCCCCCTCCCGTCAACAAGTCGCGCAGCCCCCCCCCCCGTCCGTCAACAACACGAAACTGAAGGTGTTCCATCTCACTGCCTCGGCTCGGCTCGTGGCCTGACTGGTGACCGGCAGGAAATATTCACCCAGTCTGGCCCTGTGTGTGGAGCTCGGTGAAGACTTCCTGGACGATCTGTACCGCCGTCGTGTTCCCCGCTCCCCCCTGATCTCCTCGGTGTACTTCCAGCTCCGTCCAATCAGATCCGTCCTGTGATCCTCAGCCAGGCCCTCATCACTGCACCCGGGTCATTCAATAGCCTGTGTTGTCGGCTGCTGGTTCAGGAGTGGCGGGGGTCTCCGGTAGTGGAGCAGGCTAATCTAGAGGTGATAACGGGAAACCCAGACAGGCATTACGAGTGACCTGTCGTTAAAAAGGTAATTTACCTGCTTCACCAGTAGCCTTGACTGAGGGCTGAAGACTTTCCCTCGTATCCTGTTTTTCTGTCATCTGCACTGATGGATAATAACTGGTCTGGTTAGGTTACTGCTAGCATGTAGTCTACAGCCAGAGTCACCTGGAGTTCAGGTGAGAAGGGGGAGGGGAGTATTTGTTTCTCTTCTCTATGACTCCCTTGGCTCCACTGCGTCCGTCAACGTCAACTGTCAGCATCCGTCAACAATCAAGAAATGAACCTGGGCGATTCTCCAACGTCGGACGCAGGCGCCGAACGCGAACGGCTGCAGTGGATCCGCTGTCATTAATTACAATGGATTCATTTCTTTAGCGTCTGACGGTTGATGGTTGACGCTGACACTAACGGACCCAGCGGAGCCAAGCCATAAGTGGAGCCAATTACAGACGACAGCCAGTTTGTCTTGCGCTGGCTTCTTCCTCAGCCCACCTAGGCTACAGTGCGTCTCCTCCCAACTATCTGGGGCTGGAAAACCTGCAGCAATCAGCAGTTTCCCAACAGCCATGTATTTGTGCTGCTTAGCTTGTTTTCAGGGATTTCTCCCATTCTGATAATGTATGGAGCTTCCACGGTGCCTCATTAGTGGTAAAAATTACAGGTAGTTTAAAATAAATTGTTTTAACTCTTATCTCCTCGTGTAAGTGTGAGATAGCTGCTATGAGGGAGTAGGAAGTACGCAGCTTTGAGAACCAATGGTTCTCTAGCCTAGGGGTCCATATTGGGCTCCTAGTGGCAGGAGCCTACTTAGCGTGAGGCTGTACAATGACGCTAGTATATCGCAGGGACTTGGCCCCAATCCAACCCTTGATGTTGAGTGCGAAGCAGGGAGACATTGGTTACCAAAAATCATTTTTGGTAACCAATGTCTGTATGACTCGGCCGGGGATTGAACCTACAACCTCCCAATATCAGGGCGGACACTCTAACCACAAGGCCACTGAGCTGGTCCATGAGGGAGTAGACTGCTCTGAAACTCACTGCTGGTGCATTCAGTCCAGAAGGTAAATGTCAGACCTCTCCCTGTAGGCAGGTTGTGTTCACACTGTAACACTGTCTGCTCTTTTAGGATTTCCCATGTGACATAAACTTAGCTCACCATGACCTTCTAATAGCATCTGTTTGATATCCCTACCAGCTTGATGTTGCTGGGAGTGATTTCCCATGTTGAGCAGAGTAATTTCTCTACCTGTTGGTGGATTGGTCTTCACGCTGTCTCAGGGTCGCAAATACACTGGGAGCATCTGTGTGTCTGTGTCCCGTGTCTCCAAGTTTGCCATCTTTAAGAGAGCAGCGCCCCACAGTGGAATAACTACAGAACTGCAGCGTGTCTGTGATCACAAAGTTATTCAGTACATCACAGTTATTCATTTCTTAGACATTTTCTTTCTCTCACTCTCTCTCTCTTTCTTCTCTCTCTCTCCTTCTTTCTCTCTCCCTCTATCTCCCTCCTCTTTCCTTTTTGCTCTCTCCATCTATCCCCCCCCCCCCCTCTCACTTTCCTTCTTTCTCTCTTCCTCTCTCTCTCTCTCTCTCTCTCCGTGCAGAGAACAGGAAAGCCAATATCCTGGACAACCTGAACAACACCAGCGGCACCATCATTGGTGTCACCTGCTGCATCGTCCTGGTCCTCCTGGTCATCTCTGTTGTCGTCCAGGTCAAGCAGCCCAGGAAGAAGTACATCTTGCGGCACGACGACTTCGATCCCACCATGTTCCAGGAGGTGTTCGAGCCTCCGCACTACGAGCTGTGCACCCTTCGGAGCGCGGCAGCCGGCGCTACAGCCTCGGCGGACCTGGCGGACCTGGCGGAGGACTTCGAGAGCTACCACGCCCTCCGGCGGGCCTCCTCGCGCTGCATGCACGACCACCACTGCGGCTCCGCCTCCAACCCGGGCTCCACCCACCCGTCGCAGCTGTCGCTCAGCGGGCGGGGCAGCCGCGGGAGCCTGGGCGCGCGGGAGGCCGCCGCCGCCCTCCTCGCCGACCTGCCGCCGCAGCAGCAGCAGCCCATGGCGGTGCGTCCGCTGCTGCCGGCAACGACCGGCGGGCGCCGCAGCATCCTGGTGATGAAGCACAGCTACTCGCAGGAGGCGGCGGACAACGGCTGCGACCTGGACGACGACCTGGACGAGGTTCCCACCACCAGCCACCGGCTCGCACGCCACGAGAAGGCAGTACAGCGGTCAGTATCCATAGATTTCTGATGAGAGAGGACTATCCTAGAAAGTTCTTTTGGGGGAGGCACTGGGAGGCTGTTGTTCTTTTTCTCACCAAGACATGAATAATTCATTTTTCCTTTTTTTCCTTACCTTTTTTCGACCCCCCTACCTGTACTTTTGTTGCTCTCCCATTCTTTAGGTGATCTCTTTAGATTAGTTTTAGCCTCCTTGTTTTGCTTTGGTGTTAATCCTCCTCTTGCTCCTCCTATCACTGAGAACTCCACGATGGTTCTTGAAGGGCTACAGTCTGATAGTGAGGCCTGAGCCTGCCACCCTCTCCTCCCTGCATGAACACCCCCAGCCCCCTTCTAGGACCCCATACTGATTCATGATCCTCAGATACAGTACAGTAGGCATGTTGGTTCCTTGCAGGTCTTTCGCCTGACAAAGACAGAAAAAAGGGCTGTAATTGATGCCTGTCACTCATTAAGAGTTAGTGATTTCATCTATATGAATGCAAATAACTCAAAATGATGAGGGTACATCATAGCACTTTGAACGTTGACTGAGATATTTGATGAAGTTCAATGTTTTGGCATGAACAAGAACAAAAACAAATATTTTCTTATGTACCCACACCTTGACTGCTTGATAAATTAAATGTTTACACGTATACATGGAGGTAATCATTTTTCATGGCAATATACCTTCAACATACAATACCTTTTCGTGCATGCACTGTGTATGTACTTTGTCCAGTGCAGTAGTCTATGTAGACCTGTGATACCAACATCAGCAGTTTCCTTGTAAGACTGCATGCACAACTTCCAAGGCCGTACTGAGCTCTGTTTACAGCAGACGTAGTGACTTGACTTAACACATAGAATAGAGCGTATACAGTATGCATAATATGTCCTCTCTATGAAGAAGAGTTTGATATTAAATGAAAGAGCGATGATGACATTGCAGGTTCTGCCTCATTGGCTCTTTGAGCAAACATGAATCAGAGTACAACACAACTAGGGTCTAAGAGACAATCTCAAGGTAAGCACCCTTATCCAACAACATGTTCCATGTTTTTGTGTCAGTGTTAAAGGAGTAGTAAAGGGACAATGCATGCTTAGCCCTGTTTTAAGGTTACTTATGATCATATACAATGGTTCAGATCAAAACGTGGACAAAACTAGCACTTTTGAGAGAGTCTGGTAATTGCTCTACCACCATTTTGGTCATACAATGGATGTGGGTGGGCACCGTGAAAAATCATTCAAAAAACATGTTAAACTCTCAATTTCAAAGACAAGAAACTCACCGAGGTGTTAGTTGGCGTTCTGACATATAATTCGCCATAAAGTAAGATTCTAGTTCATCTGGAAAGGCTTTTTTAAATATTTAGCATAGAACTATTTAGTCGCAGCACATACTGTGTAAACTTCCGCTTGAACTGATTCCGATCTCGCGCAATGCCTTGAAGTAGTTCCGCTTCCTGAATCCCCTCTGCGGATTGATCTACACATCTACAACGGTCACTACAATACAATGGATTTCATAAAATGATTTAAAAAAACCTACAGGATTCATAGTTTGCGGCGAATTTGATTTCAGAACACCAACGGACACCAATTACCCCCTCTGTGAGCTTCTTGTCTTTGAAATCGAGAGTTTAACATGCTTTTGAAAGATTTTTCACGGTGCCCATCCACATCCATTGTATTACCTAAACGGTGGTAGAGCAATTATCAGACTTTCTTAAAAGTGCTAGTTTTGTCAACCTTTTGATCTGAACCATTGTATATGATCATAAGTAACCTTAAAAAAACAGGGCTAAACATGCATTTTCCCTTTGCTACTCCTTTAAGTCAGTATTATCAGTCATGTGATTTTTATGTAATTTACTTTTCTGTGAATTTGCTGTTGATTTTTGTTTTTGTTTGAATTTTTACATTCATCAAGATGGTGCCCCTGCTTGCGTCCATCTTGCCCTAGTGATGACTTTCTATGTCTGTTTTATTTGACACTTGTGTTATGTCCTCTTTTTACCGAGGACATAATAAGCATCACTTTAGTATTCATTATAGCATGGACTTCAATCATCTTTTGTGATCTGTAATGTGTCTCACCTTTGGACTTTTTCCTCAACTCTCCTAGCCTCATACTGTATAGCACAAACATGTACACAGTATTAATTAGCTGTTTCATTTAACATGCCGATAAGTTTTGCTCAAAGCATCTAATACATACTGTTCATATCATTACTGTAAGTATAATGAGTTATAATACTTCTTGAAATAAGCTACAGGTACTTGTTATATTTTTCAGGCATTTACTGAATGTCACTGAACTTTCACTTACACTGAATTAGTCTGAATCAGTCAAGTAGCCTACAGTAACTGGCCGTGCATATTCCAGCATTTATACACTATGACACTGGATTTGGTTATGTTGAGTTGAATGTAGAGCACTGTATGATTTCAAGTCTTTGTTGTGTAGCAACACATTTGAATGTCTCACCATGCTGCCAGTGCAAGGTTGCCATAATACAATGTCCTGCTTACGTATGACACAATCCCAGGTTTCAAGAGAGGGTTATTTTATCATGGCAACCTTCTGGAGGTATTAATAATGAGAGATTTCACATGCTTGTGCTACCTTTCGTTGTGTCACTTAGTTTGAGAAAGGTGCTGTCCTGTTCTATGTGTGTGTGTGTGTGTGTCTGTGTGTGTGTGTGTTTTCGTGTTTGCTTACATTCTACATTATGTTGCATATTTGTCTCCATCATTTAGACTTCTTGAAAATAGTGCAATCCTGGATCAAAACGAACAGGCGTCAGTGAAATATGAAAAGACGGAGTGGAGATTTACACCAGTGTGATGCTGATGACGCTGATGAACGGACAATATGACAAAAGGATATTGAATAATGTATTCACACTTCCACTGTACAGCGGTAACACTATAGGCCTACTGTACACCAGTGACTGTCTTCCACTAGTAAAATGTCTTTAAACTTGAATTTTGATAGGCTACTCTCACCAGGACATTCAGAATGAGCATTGCATTCATTGGAATTCACAAGTTGTACATCAGCATTTACTAAGAGAAATTGATCATGCATCTTCAGTTTTTCCAGCATGTATTTTGGGGCGTTTGGCAGCATATTATTAATATTATTAGTCTGATTTGGGGTTGATGTTTATTATTTTCAAATTCAAGGCAAATGTGATATTTTCAGTAGGCTAACAATTATGTTAACATTCAGTTACTATTACTAACCCCAGCTAAAAGTAGTTTTTTTCAGAATAACCCAATCAGATTGTTGTCTATGACAATTGAAGATGCTATGGTATGACTTGTGCATGCTTTTCTATAGCCACTGAAAAATTAACTAACAATTATCCAGATTGAAATTGACATCATCCACTAATACATTAATCCCATTCACATTTAACAGATACCAAAATCTACCCATAGTATTTTTATTGCAGTATTAATTGATGCATGCTAGCTTGACTAAATTAAAAGGCAAATGCCGAATGCTATGCTAAATTTTTACGTTTACATTTTTAAGTTCCCTCTCACAAATGTTGTTACTTTAAATTTGTTTGTAGAAGCCTAAAACATTTGTACAAAACAAACTTTTTTTACTATACTGTTGAGAGGGTGAGTTTTTAAATATATTATGGAATACCTTTCAGGGTTTTATCGATGCTTTGTAAGAGAAAAATAATAAAGCTAAACCCTTTTTTCTTTTAAATGTTTACCTTGATGTTGCCTCTTTTCATCAGTTCCTATTTTAAGTAAGACAAACCTGTGGGAGAGTACTGTGAGGGTCCTGAAGGTAAACAAGGATTTCATTATAAATATCAACACTTGTTGACCATACAACATATTATAGAGATAATCAGTTGCAAATACATAAACACAAATCACAGACAGACTGTGCGCCCACACACACACAGTACCAGTCAAAATTTTGGACATGCTAAGATGAGTCCAAACTTTTGACTGGTACTGTACACATACAGTACTGTATACCATTGTTGCTACTCTTGCACCTTTGCTTCAGCACTAGATTAAACTCTTAGTTAGTCACTTGTTTAGAAAGGAGATGCCCTTGTGAGTTCTGGAGAGTAGTAGGACACTGATTATTGTAAGTCGCTTTGGATAAAAGTGTCTGCTAGATGACTGTAATGTAATAATTCACCACAACCACCAGTTTTGGACTGCTTCTATAATGACACTCTGAGGTCATTCATATCCCCATCATATTTTATAGTGACAATGTGATTCTTCTGCTTTGCGTTAATTTTGTACATTTGTTTGTGTTTTCAGTTATGTGCAATATGTCCAGACAAATTCCATGTTGTAATCCTTACTATGCTGATATTGATGCTATGTCCACCTCCTCATCTCTACATGCATAGCACACACACACACACACACACACACACACGCGCACACACACACACACACACACACGCACACACACACACACACACACACACACACACACACACACCATATTCATATATACTTCTCCAAGGTTTATCATGCCAAAGTCATTGTTCACGTTATCTTCTTGAGAAGACTGGTTTGATTATTGATTCTTGAAGTAATAGTTGTTTCATCTCTCCTCAGATACATCAGACAGATGCATCACTCCTCTACGTCTTGCCAAGTCTGAGACCTTTTGGAACTAGCATTCCTCTCCCCCATGCATCTTGAGAGAACTGTTACTCTGAGCAACCTTTACCAACATAGAGTGGTGTGATAGGAAAAAGCTTGTCTTTCTGTGTACGCGTTGAGTTTCTTGCTGTGGATTACAAAGGTGCGTTGCCCTCTACTTGTGTTAAGTGGCTTGGATTGTGGGGGGCACAACCTGATTTCAGATGGACTGAGACACTTTTGGGGAAAAAAGAAAAAGAGATGAAATACCTTTAATGTACACTACTTTTGTTCATGGACTGAAAAACAGACCCCTTTGACCCTTTAGACTTTGGCATTCTGTACGGATGCCATTGGTTGCTGGGTTGTTCATTGGTTGCTGGGTTCGCAATTGATGATACTCATTGTTTGGCCGTCATTATTTTGACCAAGATAAGTTAATTTCCTGCCCAATGAAATGTTATGAAACCCTACAGATAATGAACACGACTGAGAGTGCCAGGTGGAGGAACTGTGGGAGTTTAAAGGGTTGGTTGTCCATCTCTGTGACAGGTCAGCAAAATATCCCCCAGATCACCCATGACCATTCCTTATGACCGTGGAGTACTGAGTTTGGTTCTTCACACTGTCACGTTTCAAAATCCCCAATATTCCAAAAACCTGTAGCCAGGTTTTGGAATAGTTACAGGTGTGCAATTTAAAGTAATAATATAATATATAATATTCTTATCTTATCCATATGGTGCTTTCATATTTGAAATGTTATGTCATTCAAATGGTCAGTATTCAATGTTGAGTTCTCCACATTTATGCCATTTCTATTTCCTGTCATTCAAAATGAAAATGTGTATGTTTGAGAGCCCTGTTTGCTGAAATCTCTAGCATTTATTTCTCCAGAAAATGATGGAGAACATGTTTTCAATAAAGTGATACCTTCTAAATTCCATTGAATCTTGATTGTTTTGTACATAAAGTGTTTTTCTATAGGCAATATGTGAAGAGTTAGGCTATCCAGTTATAATTTGCTTCACTGACTCTGACTTTTGAAAATCCCGAGCTGCAAATCTTTCAACTTGTAAAAATGCCATTCTGTTCAACTTTGTTCAACTTAGCTAAATGCCAACCGTTTTTTAACGTTATAACTTAAATCTTACACCTACTAAGGGCTAGTTGTAAGATTTAAATTAGGCCTATAATTTATGCCTATAAGTTCAGGTGGTGCAACCCATACATGTTAGTAGCCTAGGCTAGCTTGTCAACTCTGACCTAACCTTGGAAGTTACGTTCAAACTAATCTACGTTCAAACTTACGATCAGCTGGTCCATCCCGGTGCAGATCTATTCTATTCTATATTGTAGTTTCATCACCTGGAGCAAATCCTCTTTAAACTCATTATCCCACAATTCCTCCTACAACCTCTGTAATGACGAACACCGCATGCGCCAGTTCTACACAGTAGCAAAACAGCCATGGTAGCAGCACGTAATCTAGTCTAGCAACCAAGGAGCAAGAGTAGCCTTGGTTGAAATGAAGTGCGATTGTTATAGTTACCTGTATCAAACTGCCCGTGACATAATAACGCATAAGGTTGCGCAGGTTATAGTTTTGCTGGCTACTCAAGGCTACGCTAGCCAGCTTGATTAGAGGACATAATGGTGTATTCGTTCATACTAAAAGGTGTGCACTTGCAGCAGACTTTATGGACGCATTGCGTCCTGCAAATGTGCAAGTGCACGCGGAGCAACTTGATTCTGCAGAGACAGACATCTAAATTAATTTCCAACAGAGCTGAGGGTTACCCTTCATTTGTAGGCGCCAAAATGTGTGCACAGAAACGGTACATTACTCTCGACACGAGTCTGAGAAATGAAGGCAAGCCCGAAGAGAGAGAGAGTGGGCAGCTGTCCACTTCGAGGCGAGGTGCTGCTCTGAACCCCTCCGCTGCACAGAAAGGTAAGGACAGTGGCTCTGGCTATAGCATAGGCCTATAGTATAAAGGCTATAAATGGACATGCATTTATCATGCACACCAGTGATGTGGGGACATCATTATGAAACAATACTGCAATACTGTTCCTCCCTATCACCTCACACTTCGCATGCACTGCTTTCCCCAAGACGTATAGCCTAACTTACACACAACATTACACAAACAAACTTACACATAACAGTCTTCTTAAATGTTCTCTCCATCTCAACATAGTGAAGGAGGCCGGAAAAGACTTCACATACTTGATTGTTGTGCTCATTGGACTCGGGGTGACAGGTGATATTCTCAGTTACTGTATTTAGGCTATTTATTTATTTGAGTTTCATATTTCATAAGGCTAGATTACAACCTTATTGCTACTAGCAAGCTTTTTTTGTATTTCTCTGCACAGGCGGGTTGTTATATGTGGTGTTCCAGGAGCTATTCTCCTCCTCAAGCCCCAGCAGAATCTATGGGAAAGCTTTTTCCAAAACCAGGGTAAACCCAGAGGTAAGCTATAAAAATTAAGTAAACACAATGTGTTCAAATCATCACACATTTGCGTTGAGCAAAAGCTATGGAGGATTGGTACCTATCATGCATGCTGCTTAGTATTTTCTTATTACTTCAGTCCGCAGCAGATCTCCTTGATCCTAAAGCAGCCATTGTCAGTGTTCCTTTTTATTCTGTTTCTCTTTTGTTAAAATAGGTTATTGGTGCATTCGGGGAGCCAATCAAGTGCTATGGTGAGACCACCCGCCGTGGCAGGAGACAACAAGTCAGGTGAGATCAACATTAATGGAGCCGCTGGTTACTCCTACTGGTGCTCATCTCTCCACTGAATTCTGGATCATACTGAAATGAAGGATGGTTAAGTTATTTAGTGAACTTCTTGTCTTCTTACCCATGTTCTTATTCATGCTAGTCATGCAGAGTTCCTGAAGGACGGTGTGAAGCACATGAGGCTGAAGTTTTACATCGAGGGGGTGGAGCCCGGGCGGAAAGGGACTGTTCATTCTGAATCTAAAGAGGTATTCATGCCTCCAGCGATCTGCTTCAATCTAAAATAATTAATTGAATGACTAAGGCCTAATCCCAATACTCCCCCTTAGCCCTAGGCCCTAGTTTTGGAGTGCCCTCTACTGGGTAGTGGCCCTTCAGAACAGAGCCACAAGGGGTAGGGGTTGAAATCTTTACCTAAGAAATGAGACACCACTCGCTACGTCTTCAATCAGAATTTTATTAGTTGCCTGATTTTCTGTGGAGTCCCTGGGATGTTACAGTATGATTCCTCGGTCTGCAAAGGATTGTGTGAGTTTTCATCTACCCCTCGGTTTTAAGTCAGAATCGGAAAACCCTTGTTTTGGAGGGCTGTTTGAATGTCCACTAGCCCTCGATATGCCCCTTAGCCCTAGAAGCTAAATGGAATGGGACACACTACCCTACGTGTGAACGTGCAAAATGTACAGGTAGGCGTAGGGCCAAGGGCTAGGGCTAAGGGGGGGTATTGGGATTGGGCCTAAAGCCGGTTTAGAAAAAGCACATTACTGTCAGCTCTCGAGTTTGAACATAACCTACTATACGTCATGACTCGGAGGAGAATTTACTGCTTTTTATTTTTGCACAGAACCCTGAGACTGGGAAGTACGAGTTCCGCTACATATTTGTGGAGGTCGACACCTATCCAAGGAGAACCATTGTCGTTGAGGATAACAGATAAAACAACGTCTACATATCTGAGGAGGTTCCCACTAGCTGCAAGCACCAACAGTATATTCAGTGATTACTAGTAACGTTTTCCCCTACTGCTGTATAATACTTAACCATTTCAGTGGTTTCATGTCCTTGGAGTGAATGATTGAATCCAGATCCAATGTCTACAATCTGAGTGATAGGAGCATGTTGATCAAATGTGTTTTATTTCAATATATGACTGACTGATCATTGTAAGCTAAACAGCTCACTACTGCTGGTGCCATGGATTCTTACATCGGGCAATGCAGGATGACTTATAGGACAAAAGCAATGCCCAATGATGAGTATAATGTATGAATGCTATTAATGATGCTGTGTTGTGTTTTTGCAGTAAATGCATAATATACTGTACATTTGTAAGCTCTCTGACAAATGTGTTTTGTCAAATGTCTCTACAGGCTGTAGGCCTACAGCCTGTAGATGTACACAGTTGATGAGTATTCCGTGAAAGAAAGCCAATATGATAAAATTGCTCATTAAAGACTTGATCTGATGAGATATTATAATGTATGGCCAAACAATGCTCACTGCCCAAATTAATTGAACAATTTCTACCATTTCTTACTGAAATTTATGGGAAAGGCAGGCAGTGATTTAATAAATTAAACGGTATATATTCATTTTATCTGTATTTTATTAAATCATTTTTAGTATGTAAATGGTAAATGGACTACACTTATATAGCGCTTTTCCACCTTAGCGGCACTCAAAGCGCTTTACAATGGCCTCTCATTCACCCATTCACACACCGATGGCGGTAGCTGCCATGCAAGGTGCTAACCTGCTCATTGGGAGCAATTTGGGGTTAGGTGTCTTGCTCAAGGACACTTCGACATGTGGACAGTCGGAGCTGGGATTCGAACCGCTGACCCTTCGATCATTGAACGACCCGCTCTACCAACTGAGCTACAGCCGCCCCAAGTACTGTAGATCTGTATGGCAACGTCATATTACTGAAATGCTGTCGGCTTCATTATTACTGAACAATGAAGCTTAGCCTATATAGTAGCCACAATGTGAACATTGAGTCCACTTGGCAGGTCATTTTTGCCATTTTCACCTTTCTTTTGGAGATCATCAGTAGCCTATGCTTTAGTGCTTAGTCTAGTCTCGTATAACCAGACCTTTCTCCAAACTTTGTTTCACGCTGTGCCAGTGCTGGATAAGGGTCTGGCTGTATTTCTTTAAACCAATCACAATCGTCTTGAGCGGCAGCTTCTATTTTTTCAGTGGTGCCTTTGCAAAATAGTGTCTGGGTATTGAATCTGATTGTTTGAGAAGCTTATCTGAAAAACCTACACCTTTGAGACAGGTTAAGGTTAGTCCTATCCTTTAGTCTGTATCACATGGTCTGACCCAAACCCTGTCTGCTCAGCAAAGGATGTGGCAGCTGAAGAAATTCAACCTGCCACGGACCATGATGGTACAATTCTACACCTCCATCATCAAGTCATCTTCTACATCACCACCTGTTTCCCCGCTGCTACAGTCAAGGCCAAATGCTAGTTTTTGCACTATGTTAGTATTTTGCACTGTCCTGTCCTTGCACTGGTCCATTGTTGTGTTGTTTTGTCCATGGTGTCAAAAAAAAAATCCTATGTAGGCTATGCATTGCACATGGTACAATGGCAATAAAATAATTCTGATTCTCCCTGGAAAAGCAAAAGAGAAGATGTTGCCTAGCAACTTCTGCAGTAAACTCAACCAGTGTTGCCAGATTGGGCGGGTTCACGCCCAATTGGGCTTCTTTTGATCACGTTTGGCGGGCAAAAATAGCATTGGGCGGTTGGGCTGGAAAAAAAAGCATTGGGCGGGCGTTAAAAAAAAAAAAAAAATTTTAAAACTGGCGGGACAGACGTTTCAATTTTATCCAATGATGTTAATAGGGTGGGAGATGTGCACCTGTCCAATAGGGGCGAGGGAGCTCTCCCTGTTCAATGCATTTGATTCACACGGTCAAGGAGAAGGTCGAGGTCGGAGTCAAATCTAGCTAGCTACCCCCGAAGAAACCTAAAGATGCCAATGTGGGATGTGGGATCAGCAGGTTTCTGTCATGATCACCGCATCGATGCCTTTTGGCTGGAGGTAGAGGCCTTTAAAGATGCCGGAGGAAATCTGTGCTTTCAGGATGTGGCACTTGGCGCAATCAGATTGCTCACTCTGCCCATATCAAATGCTCATGTGGAGAGAGAATTTTCCCAAGTGACGCTAAAGATGATGGCAGAAATCGCATGGGATTACTGCTGCTTTCTGCTCGCATGGACGTGCGCTCGGTCTAACACGGAGCGGTTTGACGTCTGCAACGTTCCACCCTCCCCGACAGTTGTTGGGGAGCTTTGACTCAACCATCTATTAATACTTGCTAATTAGCAAGTTCACCACATGTACATAGTTTTACATTGACAAGTTACGTTAGAAGTTGGAATGGACTCCTGGCCTGTTCGGCGTGACGGTAAGACGTTTTTATTTAATACTATACAGCAGGTGTTTCTGGATGTCGCATCATTGAGTGATTCATTAGCCTACTTGTGTCTCTGCCTGCTTGCCTGCCTGAGTATCACACTCCTGACTCGATTATTGTAGGCGAGCAGGCAGGCTATTCATGGGTGGTTATACCAAGCCCCCAGGATCAGCTTGGCGCATTGAAGCCACCATGGGCTTTCAGGCCAAGCTCGGTATTGCAAGTCACGTGACGGCATGCGGCCCAAGACCCTTATTTCCCATGGTTTGTGGATTATGATAGATAGGGCTAGAAAAGGAAAACAACATTTTTCTCGGTATCATTCAGCATCAGAGACCAATCTAATCAATATAAACTTTTAATTCAATGGGGTTTTGTTTGTTTTTGAAGCCACCAATACCTGTATCGAGCCATTTGAAACATGTGCTGTGCACGAGCCTCGGGGAAGCTGGTCGCGCGTTCGTGAGTCCTGCGAGCTCGGGAAAGCAAGTCACCATAGGAAGACCCGCCCTACTCTGCCTCTGATTGGATAGAAAGTCATATGTAATGACGTCGGCTAACATTTGCTATGCTTCTGGCAATGAAGCTGCTATGATCATGCTAATCATAGATATGAACGTATGTCTATGATGCAAATGATCATGACATGTGGTTACTTTAGGACATCGTTGGAAAAGATCTAGAGGGTAAGTGGGTCAATGTTGAATAACTTAGCTAACATTATCTAATGTTACATTTCTTTATATTAACATCAACTATATTGATAGGCTAGGTAGCTATGCTAACGGTAGCTATGCTAACGGTAGCTAATGCTAACGGCTTAGGGTTAACGTTAGTTAATGCTAACATTACGTTCGGAGGTCTCAGATGTATTTCAATTTTAACATAATGTTGAGCATGATCAATGTGACATTGTTCATACATTGATTACAGTCTGTAATCTTTTCTGGCATTATTTAGCTATAGTGGGCTGATGCTACTATAGCATTTGCCACATTATACATCAAATTAATCAAGCATAGTTAGTGTTATTACCTGAAGGCATTATTACCATTGCAAGTAAGCATGCCATGTATATGCCATGCCTGAAAATCAAATTAATAGTGTAATTCTTCCCCATCATAGCTCATTGTACACTGATATAATCATTCTCCTTGCCTTTGCTAATACTCATCTCTTTTATCAAACTTTGTGCTAGGAAATAAATCTGGCTGTGATTCGTCGCTAGTGCTCATCCAGGCTGTTTTCATCTCCCGCCTGGACTCCTGCAACTCCCTACTTGCTGCCATCCTGCAGCGTTGGCCATCAGACTCCTGGAGAAAGCTGCTGCTGACCTGGTGTTCAACGGCCCCATGCTCTTCCACAAAACTTCCCTACTCCGTTCTCTGCACTGGCTCCCTGCGCTGTCCCATCCAGTTTAGGACTGTGGTGCAAGCCTACAGGGCAAATGAACAGCTCCCTCCGACCTCCAGGCTGTGGTCAAGCTCTGCTGCCTTGAGGTGATTGGTTCCCCAGTTGCTCCAAGCCCCACTATGGCAGATTGTAACGGCCATGGCTCTTTTCTGTCCTGGCCTCACAGTGGTGGAATGAACGGTGCACTGATGTCAGAACAGAGCCAATAATACACACTGTTCATAGTGAGCCTAGTTATTATTGATTAACTTGGACTGTTTCCTCTCTCCTTGTCAGTCATTAAAATATGTTCAGTGTTTCACAATACTGATGTATAACATTTCATTATTTTGTCTCAGACCATTTCTGAAACAATCATCAGTGTCAGTATACATTTCCCTCCAATGTTATTGCTTGCCCATTTTTAACCATTTTACTACCAGACTGTACCACCAAATTGCACACCTATAGTATTTTCTAGGTATAGCCTACTTCTCCACTTTCTCTTAATGTTGGTATGAAATGGCAGTCAAACTATGCAATGATGTTCAACACTATTTCCACCCAAATTCCCAACAAATGTGGCCACCACACTGTTCAGGACATTCACAGGTCTTGCTCTCAGGGATCGGTAAAAGAAAGGGACATGGTTCCTCCATCATGTGCTAAGGCTCTGCTTAGATCAAAGGCTTGGTCATCAGAAAATATCACAAAGACAGTGATCACAAAACAATTAAAAATCTGTTCACCAGTGTATGCCTTCACCCTAGTCAAATTTCTAGTATGTGTGAACCATATACATGGCAGTAAACAGATCTTGAGTCATACAAACTGGAGGATGCTTGACCCATACAAACTACTTTAACTCAATTTCAATAAACAACTTAAAATATGGCAGACAGAAGAGCTGAGCATACTTGGTAGATGACTGGATGATCTTACAGAGAACCAAGGGAAATTGACTGGTATTAATGCTAAGAGTAATGAGGGATGAGGTGCAGCTGGGCAGAGTGGAGACAGGTGGCAGGTGATGCAGGAGATGGGAAGGTGAGTAGGCAACAACCAAGCATGAACAGGAACTGGACCACTGGCTCCCCTTGACTGTCCAACCCATCCATCAGCGTCAGCAGAGTGGACACGATAGAGCCAGAGAGAGAAAGACAAATGCAACGCAAGGTTAGTTTAGTTCCAATCGCCCATGTGCAACATCAATCAAGTACGCAGCCAAGCTGAAGAACCGAGTTACACCAGAGGCGGAGCGAGGCGGTGGCTCCGTGACAGACAGGCATCACCTGTGTATCTGGTCCTGTCTGCTGGAGCGTACTGGGGCCAGCCGGTCTATCTTGTGGAAGAAGATGAAGGAGGGTCTCATTAGTTGACCTGGGGAGAGACCAACAAACAGCCATCACAAGCTCTCAGTCAACACTGAGGATGATGGTCAGGTGTCCTGTCCAATAATTATACCCCCCTCCCCCAACCGCCACAGTTGCCCCATTGGCTAACCTGGTCAAAGAGAAGGCAGAGCTGATTATGTGTTCTGATTCACCAACCCACTTTCTAAGGCAGTCAGCTCCTTTCCTTATAGACACCTTTGTGTTTCCCTGCCTACACTCGTTAGTCTGCACCCGCGCCACTGGGGTCTTGCCTGTACTTGGGGGACTGTAGATCAGAGCACTACACATCTGTAGGTGGGGGGGGGGGTTAGGGGGAGTATGTGAAAAACAGGGACTTCACAAGACAGCTCAAATTAGACAAGACAGCTTAAATACGGCTGGGTCTTCATATGTTTACTGGAGCAACGTATAGTGTGGTCTCACCTAGGAGGTTCTTCTATCAGGTGATCGAACAGAGAGGGGTTGCTCTGCTTCCTGTTCACTGACTGAAAAAGCAATCACAGTGGGATTTAGTGACATCATCAGTTTGATAAAAGAGATGAGTATTAGCAAAGGCAAGGAGAATGATTATATCAGTGTACAATGAGCTATGATGGGGAAGAATTACACTATTAATTTGATTTTCAGGCATGGCATATACATGGCATGCTTACTTGCAATGGTAATAATGCCTTCAGGTAATAACACTAACTATGCTTGATTAATTTGATGTATAATGTGGCAAATGCTATAGTAGCATCAGCCCACTATAGCTAAATAATGCCAGACAAGATTACAGACTGTAATCAATGTATGAACAATGTCACATTGATCATGCTCAACATTATGTTAAAATTGAAATACATCTGTTATGGATTTTAAAGGATTTACCAAGATTCGTTCAAAAGGTTAAGTCTGATTTATTGTGAAAAACATTACGTGCGCAAGGACTTCCTGAACAACGCAAACAAAGGTGGTTTCGTCAGAGAAGTGAATTCAAAGCTTGTCATGCCCAGTCTTATATTCAGTCGAAACACAGGTAAGTCTTTCTAGGATTTGATTGGCTGAGTTGTCTATGCGTCATCGTGAGGGGACGGATATCACACAGTGAAAGAAAGGAATGTGGGATGAAACTGACTTTGAATATGGCTTTGAATATAGACAAAGGTCTGAGTCAGGGCAGGAAGGACAAGGTGTGGCCTTTCTGACTTGGACAAAAGAGCGAGGCAGAGGAGTTTACAATTACAAAGGGGGAGAGTTGAGGTGTTTTACATTTACAAAGGGGGAGATTGAAACTAGGGTTTGCAGGGGACTTGAGGACAAAGGTTTAAGGTGTTTGGATGTAAATTCCTGGACACATCTGAGACCTCCGAACGTAACGTAAGCATTAACTAACGTTAACCCTAAGCCGTTAGCATTAGCTACCGTTAGCATAGCTACCTAGCCTATCAATATAGTTGATGTTAATATAAAGAAATGTAACATTAGATAATGTTACCTAAGTTATTCAACATTGACACACTTACCCTCTAGATCTTTTCCAACGATGTCCTAAAGTAACCACATGTCATGATCATTTGCATCATAGACATACGTTCATATCTATGATTAGCATGATCATAGCAGCTTCATTGCTAGAAGCATAGCAAATGTTAGCCGACGTCATTACATATGACTTTCTATCCAATCAGAGGCAGAGTAGGGCGGGTCTTCCTATGGTGACGTGCTTTCCCGAGCTAGCAGGACTCACGAACGCGCGACCAGCTTCCCCGAGGCTCGTGCACAGCACATGTTTCAAATGGCTCGATACAGGTATTGGTGGCTTCAAAAACAAACAAAACCCCATTGAATTAAAAGTTTATATTGATTAGATTGGTCTCTGATGCTGAATGATACCGAGAAAAATTTTGTTTTCCTTTTCTAGCCCTATCTATCATAATCCACAAACCATGGGAAATAAGGGTCTTGGGCCGCATGCCGTCACGTGACTTGCAATACCTGGCTTTGGCCACTACGTCAAATGGCTTCATGCGCCGGTGAGCAACTTTCATTGAAATGAATAGGCAGCCATTTTCAATGCCGTCTCCAGTTATATTATACCTCCATGGGTTATACAGGTGGTTATATAGGCCTACCATTGGAAGTTGTGTAGCCTAGTCCACTTGTCACATTCTGCGGTTTTTTGTCACCACTAAAGCTGGTTATCTAGCTTGTCATCTTGAGTTGCTCTCGTCTATGACCGCAGCACCACCGTTCCTCTATTCATGATATAGCCATGCTTTATGATCATGATATAGCCATGTGTTATTATAATTTGTTGCCTGCATTATCATTTCTTTGACTATTTGATGGGATTACGCATCTTTCTCTCTGTCGTAGGCTGTGTGTGTGACATATGTGTAGGCGTGTGTTGCAGTTTACCACGAGTTATTATTATTTTCGGTGTTTCAACTGAAAGGCATTTTTCTTAGCATGCACTGCTATATATTATATACTATAATATTTGGGCGGTTTTTTATCACATTGGGCGGATTTTGACCACTCATTGGGCTGGAAAACATCACACCAATCTGGCAACCCTGAACTCAACTGCTACAAGAGAGAGGATGAGATTTGGTCCCCCAAAAAATGTGTCAAAAGAAATACGGAATCGTAGCCTACGTAAAAACATTATTTGATCAAAGAAACTGACCCTTTTACGACCATTTTCTTTAATTTCAGTTATGACATTTTTCATTAGGCCACTGCATATCTGTAAAAAGAAAAGGAAAAAAGCTAATAGTATATGGTAATAGTTATGGCAACACAAATAATGTTGTAATAAAAGATGTATTAAAAAATGGTTCGTGAACCGGTTCGGTTCCCCAAACTTTTGCATTTAATGTTCCAACGGCCATTTATTTTCCCCATACGAAGAGGAGTCAAAGAAATCACAAATCCGTAAGAAATCTCTACCATCCTTCAGACATGACATCAAATTTGGTCTGATACAGTCAAGATAAAGCATTATATGGAATATTTGGGTAAAATTGTGCATAGAAGACAATATGTTGTCTAGCTACATGTGTAGGCCCGGACTAGCACCTAGCTAACGCTGGTCTCCCCCTCTTTAGGAGTTCAAGACTTCAATTCTGGCCTATACTTGCAATTCTGAAATGTGATTACACTAAGTCCCCATTTATTGTCGGTATCTTTTGTGGTTTAAGCAAGCCCAAGTGTGTTGTTGAGTATTTGCAGCAATTTGTTAGCGACCTTAAAAATGTACTGGCTAGTGGCGTTGTTCATAATGGTAAGCGATTGAAAGTACTGGTTTCCTCATTTGTGTGTGATGCTCCAGCTAATGAAATCCAAAATGAATCTCGACCATCCTACAGAAATTAAATCAGATTCGGGCTGATACAGTCAAGCTTAAGCATCGTATGGGATATTTGGGTAAAATTGTGCATAGATGGCTGTTGTGCGTTTTTTGTTTGAGCTAGTGCTAGCATTTGTTAACTAAGTTAGCTAGTGCTAGCATCATGGTCGCCTTCCTAGGTGCCTAGCTAACATGTGTAGGCCTGTACTAGCACCTAGCTAACGCGGCAGGCATGCTATCTAACGGAAATTAATCTACCATCCTTCAGACATGACATAAAATTTGGTCTGATACAGTCAAGTTAAAACATCATATATGATATTTGGGTAAAATTGTGCATAGATGACTATGTTGTGCGTTTTTGGTCAGCTAACAGTGGTATCCTCTAACCAGCCTTGGTTGCTAACTTGGCTTTAGCTAGTAAAGTTAAAGCTTCATATAGGATATTTAGATACAATTGTTGCATAGATATATATATGCTGATATATGTTTTTTACTGTTGGTTTATGCATAATTTTTTTATTCTGCTTTGTTTCCTCTAATTTCAGGATTTTACTACAAGTCAAGGGGATTCACCACAAGGCCAAGTAATATAGTTAGCACCACCTCTCTTTACCTCTTTTAATCAGCATCAGCCCAGCACCAGGTCAGTCCAGCCCCAGCTCAGCCCAGCTCAGCTCAGTCCAGCTCAGGTCAGGTCAGCCCAGCTCAGCCGCAACCCAGCCCAGTCCAGCTCAGGTCATTCCAGTCCAGCTGAGGTCAGGTCAGCCCAGTCCAGCTCAGGTCGGCCCAGCCCAGTCCAGCTCAGGTCAGTCCAGCTCAGGTCAGTCCAGTCCAGGTCAACCCAGTACAGCCCAGTACAGCCCAGGTCAGCCCAGTACAGCCCAGCTCAGGTCAGCCCAGCTCAGGTCAGGTCAGTCCAGCTCAGGTCAGCCCAGCTCAGCTCAGGCCAGGTCAGCCCAGCTCAGCTCAGTCCAGCCCAGGTCAGCCCAGCTCAGTTCAGGTCATCCCAGCTCAGCCCCAACCCAGCCCAGTCCAGTTCAGGTTATTCCAGTCCAGCTGAGGTCAGCCGAGGTCAGCCCAGACCAGGTCAGCCCAGCTCAGGTCAGTCCAGCCAAGGTCAGCCCAGTCCGGCTCAGGTCAGCCCAGCCCAGGTCAGCACAGGTCAGTCCAGCTCAGGTCAGCCCAGTACAGCCCATCTCAGGTTAGCCAAGCTCAGGTCAGCCCAGTCCAGCTCAGTCCAGCCCAGCTCAGTCCAGCCCAGGTCAGCCCAGCTCAGGTCAGCCCAGTCCAGCTCAGGTCAGCCCAGTCCAGCTCAGGTCAGTCCAGCCCAGCTCAGGTCAGCCCAGGTCAGCCCAGTCCAGGTCAGTCCAGCCCAGCTCAGGTCAGTCCAGGTCAGCCCAGCTCAGGTCAGCCCAGTCCAGCTCAGGTCAGGCCAGCCCAGCTCAGGTCAGTCCAGCTCAGGTCAGTCCAGCCCAGGTCAGCCCAGCACCAACCCTTGGCACCGCACCACCTCTCTTTGCCTCTTTTAATTAGCACTACCTCTCTTTACCTCTTTTAATTAGCACTACCTCTTTTTACCTAAGATGGCATCTTATTGGTCGAAAAGACGTAGAGTAATAAAAACTGTTAAGGATATAGAGAAAGACATCCTCAAGGAATATGAGGAAACTTCATAATGAAAGGTCAGATTTAGACCCATGTGTGAATAGGGACCCACCCTTCAGAATCTCTCACGTTTCCCAACTAGATACACCGCCAGCTTCCCATGTACAAATGGAAAATGATCATACAAATGGTAGTGTAGCTGGGGATGATGAAGTTGAATCAGATCATGTACAAATGGAAAATTATCATATTGATGGTAGTGCGGCTGGGGATGAAGTTGAATCAGATCACGTACAAATGGAAAACGATCATACAGATGGTAGTGTGGCTGGGAATGATGAAGTTGAATCAGATTCTGACTCCGACAGCAATGACGAGCCTCAGCCTAGTAAGGATCTGCTTATAAGGAGCCTAAGATATTGGGCAACATCCTACTCAATCAGTCTGGTTGCTTTCTCTGCTCTGCTGTCCATCTTAAAGCTATTTCACCCTAGGCTCCCTAAAGATGGAAGAACTCTGCTTGGAACACAATCAGATGTTGCAACCACTCAAATGCAAGGTGGCGAGTACTACCATTTTGGTTTGGTGAGAGGAATACTTTCCTGATTGAAATGTTTGAGTTTACCAGTGAACCTCAGAACTCTTACTTTACAGTTCAACATAGATGGTCTCCCCCTCTTTAGGAGTTCAAGACTTCAATTCTGGCCTATTCTTGCAATTCTGAAATGTGATTACACTAAGTCCCCATTTATTGTAGGTATCTTTTGTGGTTTAAGCAAGCCCAAGTGTGTTGTTGAGTATTTGCAGCAATTTGTTAGCGACCTTAAAAATGTACTGGCTAGTGGCGTTGTTCATAATGGTAAGCGATTGAAAGTACTGGTTTCCTCATTTGTGTGTGATGCTCCAGCCAGAGCCTTCGTTAAGAATGTCAAGTCACATAATGGCTATTCAGGATGCGACAAGTGTGATCAATACGGTCTGTGGAGGAAGAAAATGACTTATCCTGAAACAAATGTCAGGCTCAGGACAGACTCGAGTTATTGTGATATGACTGATGAGGAATATCACTTGAAACAAACACTCAGTCCTTTAACAGGAACAGTAAAGATGGTTTCTTCATTTCCAATTGATTATATGCACCTCTGTTGTCTTGGGGTGATGAGAAAACTGTTGAATATGTGGTTAAAGGGCAATCTAGCCACTAGGCTTCCTTCACAAACTGTTAACAGTATATCAAGCAAACTGCGGGGGTTACATTCCCACACCCCTTGTGAATTCAATCGCAAGTCAAGAGGTTTGAATGAGCTGGATCGTTGGAAAGCTACAGAGCTCCGATCCTTCATATTGTACTGGGGCCCTGTAGTTCTGAAGGATTGTCTTCCCAGTGAGCTTTATGACAACTTCATGTTGTTTTCAGTGGCCATGTATTTGTTTTTGTCTCCTGGAATTTCTGGCCAAATGGTTGAATTTGCGCATAGATTGATGATTTCCTTTGTGGAACACTTTGGACAGTTGAATGGCAGGGATGAGATTGTGTTCAGTGTACACCAGCTTATACATTTAGCCGATGTATACAAGCAATTTGGACCTTTAGATAATGTATCAGGATTCCCTTTTGAGAATTATCTTGGCCAAATAAAGCATCTTTTACGCAAGCCACACCAACCTCTACAACAGGTGGTCAAAAGGTTGTCAGAGCAGCCACATTTTGAGGTTCCATTATCAACAGATGAACCAGTCTTACAGAACATTCATACTGATGGTCCACTCCCCCAATATTTCAGTGTTGCTGTACAGTACACAAAGGTCTCCAGTAGTCATTTTAGCTTGTCTACAAAGCAGGGGGATAATTGTATTGAGGTGGGAGATTCTATTGCAGTAGTGCAGAATATAGTCCAGGCAGAAGATGAGGTCTATGTGATGTACAAAAGGTTCAGACACCAAGAATCATATTACACATATCCCTGTGAGTCCTCATGCATAGGTACATACAAGGTTAGAGAGTTGCGTGACAATATTGGGGTTGGTAAACTTGGTTGTATCAAACGTAAATGTGTTCTGTATCCAGAGTCAGAGGGAAATGGCCTCATCGCTATTCCAATAGCTCATATGCAGTAGCATACCGGCGGCCCAGCCCAGTAAAGTCCAGCCAAGCCCAGTCAGTCCAGCCAAGCCCAGTCAGTCCAGTGAAGCCCAGTCAGTCCAGCCCAGCCAAGCCCAGTCCACGTCAAGCCCAGCCCAGCCCAGCGAGTTAATGACATCTGATGAGCAGTTTTTTTTATTTTTGTTATTTTGATTTTGTATACAGAATGGAAAGTGAGGTGGTGCTTTGGGCTGTTGCACTATTTCCAAATGGCGGAGCTGCAACAGTTCTTGCCAGCTGGTTCAATCCAAAAGAGGTACATTGTTATGGCCCCCCAGAAACATAAATTATTCCAAGGCCCTTAAGGAACATATGACGCCCCATAAAGGATGGACCACATACGAGAATGTCCGGCTCTTGATGACTTGTGGTAAGTAGTCATTGCATTACTATTGTCTGATGTGAATTGTTCCATATCTAGGCTTGTCAATTCAATTTGTGACAATGACTACTTATTAAGAAATGTCATACTGTTATTTTCTGCTTGTTCTTTTACAGACTCATTTGAAAAGGCCAAACGAAATGAAGAAAAGTATGTGAATACTGGATGTCCAACCACTGATCTGGACTCGGAGGACGAAGCAGATGCACGTGGGAAAAGAAGAGTAAGGTACAGTTGAATTCCTCAACCAAATGTGTTTAATGTATTGGTTCATTAGCCTACACCTATACGCTTTGTGGTGGTCCACCCTGAGATTAGGAGGTCAGGTTCGATATCCGGCCTGATTTTAACTCAATAGACACCTTATCAGACAACGTCACACTGATAAGAACCAGTATGCGTGCACAGGCTGGAACCAAAAGAACCCAACCGCTCACAAGATGCAATGGAAAAGTGGTCACAGCACCCCCAATGTAGAGGAAGAAGGCTTAGGATGTTTACTTTGATTGTTCCCTCCTGAAATATATAATCCTTGGTTTCTGTTGTGTGTAAACAATAAGTTAAAAATAAGTTCAAACCCCGCCTCCAGTCGCTGTCAATAGCCGAGACATACGGAGGGAGCGCTTCACTTCACCATGGCACCAGAGTCTGCTTGCTTTCCCAGTTCCGTGCGTGATGGTTTTGTGTGCAGAGAACGGCCGAGAATAGCAGACCTACAAGCTCACAACGGTCGCATCCACGGTGTGTTGTGAGCTTGTACATCGTCGATTCTCGGCGCGCAACACCATTGTGCAGCACCTGACCAGTAAACATACAGGAGGAGGTTGAATTAACTGAAACCAGCTCTCCCTAAAACAGGCTTGGGGATCTGTTGGGACATGCATGCAACCGGCACTTGCGCGTCCAATCTCAATGTTTTTAAACCAATAATTGGTCTATTCTTCCCTGCTTGGCACTCAGACTCAAGGGTTGGATTGGATGTCAGTCCTGTGTTAGACTAGTGTCATGTCTGTGTACTTGAACATCAAGCTGCCTCATTCTACAGAAACAGGCCATGAGCTCCTGACATGGGCTCCTTATTTCAATTGCTGGGAACGTTGAATGTTTATTTTTTTATTTTCCAGGCCAAATCCTGTGTACATGGATGAGGAGCAAGAAACAGGCAGTGTTAAGAGAAAATTTGTCAAGCCACCTGATGTCCATTTTCCAGGTACAGTGGTGACACCTATCAGTTATGGCACTAACTGCTACACCTACTGTAGCCTACATATTGTCATGTATAATTCCACTTGTTACTACAGTGCTGCCAGAATCCAGCCAGTACCCCTCAGCACCAACCCCAAAGGCAAGCAGTGGTATGTCATAACTAATTAAATGGCAGAAACAAAATGTAATTGCATGTGAGCTTTAATTTACAAGCATTTAGTTCCTCCGTCAAAAACATCAGTCATGTGATATGTGTTCAAAAGCATCCATTATTCATGTCTTTTGTTCCCTTTTAGCCTCTGGAGGAAGCAACTCGGAGGACGTTCCGTCATTTGGCCAGGCTAATAATGGTAAGGGCACCACTTCACACTACTACCTCCGGATTGACAGTATGTAAATGTCCATTGTCCGAGTTACAGCATCATAGTTCATGTTTTGTATTCTCTCATTGTAGGCGTATGTGGAAGCTACTTGGCCGAGTTGGGGTCAGTGGACCTCTGTAATGATGGTAAGTAGACCGATGGTTTAAGTCAGCGTGCACTCATGTACTGTAGCTGCCATATGACCAACGTTTCAGTCTGTCCGCCAACTCTTTTATTCTTTCATAGTGTTTGTGTAGTTGACCTGCACCTCCTAATGACAGGTGTGTGTTGCAACTTGCAACCCTCGTTATTAAGTAGACCAATAGGCTATTATGTGGACTTTTTATGTTAGGTGGTAAACTATTATTTTAATTACTCACTCAGTATTCAAGTGTGTTCATCCCACAGGCCTCCTTTATCTAAAGTTGGAAAGTAACCCTATGGAGCCAGGTACAATTGCCATATGGTGCTCATGGATAACAACTTTGATAGTGTTCATTTGCCTTATTTTGTTATTTCTGTCTATTTCTCTAGGAACGCCAAAATGTAACGCCAGCCCCTACTACGCTATGCCATCAGAGCAAGCAAGGAATGGTATGTATTTCTCATCTTAAATGTTGCTCAGTGGCCTTGTGGTTAGTGTCCGCCCTAAGATTGGGAGGTTGTGAGTTTGATCCCTGACCGAGTCATACCAAAGACTGTAAAAAAAAAAAAAAAAAAGGTACCCGATATCTCCCTGCTTGGCACTCAGTATCAAGGGTTGGATTGGGGTAAGTCCCTGCGAAATACTGGCGTCATGTCCAGGGGGTGTACTTGTCCATCAAGCTGCCTCACGCTATGGAAACATGATATAGGCTCCTGCTCTATGGGCCACTAGGCTCTTATCTTTTAGACGGCGGTGCCAGCTATGCACACGGCTTCAGCTCACCGGGCCTGACTCAACTGACTCCTCGCCCCCCACCCCACCCCCCTTCAGCTCCAGAAACACCACCGGGAAGGTTATATGGAGGGGAATCAAGCCAAGTGTTGAAAGGCAAGTACCTTTTTCTGAGCAGGCTCTTAACCTTACTGATGCCCTCTGAACTGAGAAACCTATCCCTTGTGACTTTCCCATCTTTGTCATGTTTTTTTTTGTCATGGAGTTTAGGCTTAAAATTTAAGCACTTAAAGGTGGGGTAAGTAGTTTGACGTCAACAAGGCCTCCGATTGGTCATCTTTTCCAAAAGAACCCGCCCCTCCCTCCTGGCAATCATGATGTAGTCCCTCCCTCCAAACATGACTGGTAGGTGTGGCGAGATAGAGACCCTGATTGGTCAATACATTCGGGAGCCGTGCATTCTTTGAATCCAAAATACAGAGGCAGCGGTAAACACGGAGATCCAAGTTTATTCTCAGAGCACTTCTGTTACTGATAGCTGAAAGGATATTATGCCAATTTTACCAAATACAGCCAAAAGCAAACTACCTATCTCACCTTTGAACCTGCACTATGTAACTTTTTTGTGATTATATTGTTATTTTGTCCAAGCTGTATGGTGTTTTGAAACTCTAAGGATCCTGTATTCATGGAATGAGCAACACAGCTAAACATGTTGGTATTTTGCCAAAATCCCCTGTTGGTATAGGAATGGAGGGAGGGGGGATAGGAGGGAGGAGAGGACGGAGGGAGGGGGACAAGAGGGAGAGGAGGAGAGGATGGGAGGGAAGAACGGATGGGGAGGGGAGGGAGGGAGGACAGAAGGGAGGAGAGGAGGAGAGGACAGGAGGGAAGAACGGATTGGACAGGAGGGAGGGAGGACAGGAGAGGACAGGAGGGAGGATAGGAGGGAAGAACGGATGGACAAGGGGGAGGGAGGGAGGACAGTAGGGAGGAGAGGAGGGAAGGAGGACGGGGGGAGAATAGGAGGGAGGGAAGGAAGACAGGAGGGAGGGAAGGAGGGACAGGGAGGGAGGAGAGGGATGGAGGATAAGAGGGAGAGGAGGGAGGACAGGAGAGAGGGAGAGGAGTAGTGAGGGAGAGGAGGGGATTTTGGCAAATTCTTTGGGGGCGCTACCCACACGTTTAGCTGTGTTGCTCATTCCACAAATGCACAATCCTTACAAGTTGTACCTCGTTGTAAAGGTGACTAATAATGCTTTCCAACGGTATAAAATACAACACCAATTGCTATTACTAAAGGGGAGAAATGATTGACTGAAATAATGTTTCCGAACTTTTTTGAAGAGCTTACATATAACTTACACAAATGGTGTAAATGGTGAATCTATCCTTGAAATTTAATGTAAAACCAATTCTTTTTTTCCCCCAAGACATTGCTGCCATGAGAAACACAAAGATTCTTACGGAGCTATGTATGGAGGTGAAGCAGATCTCACGTGACATTCAGTTTATAAAGACTGAAATTGCTAAACTGAATATTCATGGAGCTGGACCAGTGTCACCGAGAGAAGACAACTTCCCCATCGTGCTGCCACTCGCCAACGAGGAGCAGTTTCATGAGGCTGAAGCTGCTCTGAGGGAGGAAGCAGTCCGTCGAAAGATGGTGAACAACTTAAAATTCATTACATTTGTAATTATTTATAAATGAGTAGATACTCTGTGCATTTACATAGTACTCTGTAGCACACTAACCATTTTCTCTCTAATCTGTTAAGATTACGCGCCTGGCATTAGTTGGAGGGACCAACTCTGAAAACATGATCCGATGAATGCTATCCGCTGCCATGACAAACACTCTAGCCTGCATTTTTAACTGGGTGGGAAAGGGAGAGAAGAGGGCCTTCAAGGACACACTGATGCAGGACTGCATGTTTGGTGAGCCTGCACCTCAAAATACTAGGATTAGTACTTTACTCCTCTGAGACACAGAGAGTAGACAGAATTGAGTATTAGGGCCCATTCATACTCTACATATTCATACTCTACGCATATTCTACATAAGCGCAAGCAATGCAAGCTTCGCAAGGCTACGCAAGACTTCCTTGCGTGTGTCATGCCGAAATTTGTCACTTGATGCAAGCACAAATGCAATTCCTTGTGTTTCCGATAGGGATGCTAAACTTTCACCATGGTTTTCGCCGTATAGACCTATTTGCCCCCCCTGCTGGACTGGTGATATATTACATCTGACAATACACACAAGCTCAGAGTGGTATTGGAGCTTACGCTCATAACGTAGCTTGCGTTGCTTACGTGAGTATGAATCAGGCCTTGGTGTGAATCAATTATATGAAGATAGGCTTGAGGGTGGGTTGATGGGTGAATTGCTCAATTAAGGCCGCCTGGAAATCTAGTACACTAAACAGTACACACTGGAACGCATCCACTGCAGCTTTCTTCTCCCTATTATTATAATAAAAAATAAAAAAATTATAACTTTTTTTTTTTTCAGTTGCTGCTCGTCAATTTGACCGCAGGCTGACGGAATTGACTTACAGGGATGGAGTGCAGAAGTGGCTGCGTTACGCACCAGAGAGGAATGGCGGGGTACGACGGAAAGAGAAGTCTAAGAGTTAAAAGGACTAGGTATAATTCCTTCAGATTAAGTTCATACCTGTTGATCTGTGATTTAGCTGCTCTCTCCCGTCCTTTCACACTTTCTACTGTTTCGAGTGGGTTTGTTATTTTTTGCTCATGTCGTCTTATTCTGCACGACAGCCTTTCTGAGTATGACAACCCTGTTTGCAGATGCCAGGTTTTTGTGTCCCCTGGAGTTTCAGGAAATGTTTTGTGTGAATGTTGTGTGCTTAAGTGTACAAACGATGTACAATGTTCATATAATTGAAACAAAGTACTGTTATAAATAAATAACTGAATGAGTAATGGGCTCTTTTTTTGTTCATAGAGCATTGTATAAGATATCTTGGTAGGTTCCCTGTAGTGTCTCAGATGTAGTAGCAGGATGTACGTGCCATATACAAGCGCAAGCTACTTGTGACTATAGAAAGCAAGAAACTGGGTATGGAAAGCACAAGATTGGAAATGGAATATAAGCGGCACTAATAAAGGTCAAGCTAGCGATAAGAAAGCTGAAACAGGATGAAAGTAAATTCGAACACAGTATAAAATTATTGATTACTAGTTATTTTGAATAACATTGTTTCAATGTATAATGCAATGCATAATATAGTTGAATCAATGTTGATGCAATTCTACATTCTTTCAAAGTTGATCATATCGTAATTGAATCAAGGTTGATTCATTGTCGGGATTGATTGAAAATTCAATGTTCTTTCAATGTTGATCATAGCGAGCACTTTCAATGTTATTTTCAATGTCTGACATCAATGTTGATCTCAATCTTCAGCGTGACAATATCTCAATTTTGATTCAATGACTTTTTGCCATCTGGGTTACCACTCTTATCATCGAGTAACATGTGTTGTCAGCAAATCTATAGACCACGCCCGCGATAGACCACGGTTCGCGCTGAAAAACCTACTATTTTTTGGTGCCGGTTCAGAACCAACTTTGGGGTTCCCGAACTCATTTATTTTTGGTCGAAATGCTCGGAACCGTTCAAAATTAGATTCGCGAACCGGCACCGAACCAGTTCCTTCTTGGTGGAAAAGGGCTTGGACTTGATCCCTGGGCGCCATGAACGCCCACTGCTCTTGGCTGCCCCTGGAGGAGGACGGCTTGGATGGGAGAAATGCAGGGAACATTTTCCACCGGCGATCGACCCGATGCTATTGGCGAAAATTGCATATGTGTGTGTGCCGTGTGTCACATTGTGGCCAAATAAAGACCCCCCACCCCTCTCGGTTCCTGTAAAATTAACAGGTGAAGGATGAAATTCAATTTGTTTCATCTGTAGGCTATTATCAACTGGCATAACCTGCGCTATCTTTGCTCGGCGTATTGGATATCTCTATATGGCCGCACCCTTGCTAGCTATTTCTGCCCTACACTCCAGCTCAGTAGGTGGCGGTAATGCACCAATGCAACGTTGGATGTCAAACCCCCGTAAAACGCCCAGAGACGAAGAAAACGGTTTTGTGTAATACATCCTCGGGCCTGCCTCCCCCAAGGAAGCCCGCCTCACCCCCTCCCTGCTGGGCGGGCGGCTTCCCCGAATCCCGATGAGCTCAACGCGAAGTAATTACGGAAGTCAGTGGAGAGTGCTGCGGCTCACACAAAAGCATTTTCCAGTCCGTCTTGAAGATTGCCTTTCAGCGTAGCTGGCTGAAATTCGTTGGTCTCTCGGGTTTCCACCGGGGCGAACGAATGAGCTGGCTAGATAGATGGCGATGAAACTTTAACTAACTCTGCCTCTGAACGTAAATTTAAATTGTTTAGCCAGCTAGCGTAGTTGATAAGTTAGCTATGGTCAGCAATACACACTCTGGAAAAGTAAACACAATGCCAGGCCGTGCAAACGGATTCATATGATACTCCTCGTTGACACAGTAAGTTATTCCGACTATTCAAGCTAGCTCAAGCTAACGTTAACAGGGCAGCTTGCCCATTCAGCGCTACCCAACATTACGTTTGTTTTGCTAACTTCGCTAGCTAGCTATTTGCTAACCATGAGGTCTAACATTAACAACCAATTTGGTATCCAAGCTAAACGTTAACTTTCGTGTATTATGTGCTAACCTTAGCTAGCAAGCCAGCAATGTAGCACTAAATGTCTGGTAGACTGAAGGTGCCCCCATAACACGTTGGTGAATGTTTAAATTTCAGCTACTTTTCCCCCAGGCCGTTCCTACAAAATAGAGCATGTTCTCAGGGAACTTTTAACAAGTTAGCTACTTTATCAGTCATCTCATCTCCCAGGCCATTCAGCCCTTATGAATTTGTCTTCTACAGGGGCTGTTTGCTGTACTATGAGCTCCTGCATCCAGTAGTATCTCACAATGGAGTTATACTGGTACATGTAAGTTTACATTATTCACATGATGAAGGTATCTTTGAATAATTTGAATAACGTCAAATTAATTTGGTGAAACCAGTTTGTCTTACTAGAGTCTGACGACAATCTCATATGCTCTGTTTTATTTGTCACTGTAGAGTTGTCATCATATTCATTATCATCAAGATCTTCTTCTATGTATGCTGGTACCGGTCGCGCCAGCGACAGCTGGCAGCCTACCTTAGCAACCCTCGCAATGCACAGATAGTCATCGTTGGAGGGAGGGCCTACCTACATCAGATGTGTGAGAGACAGAATGTAAGTCGCTTGTTCAGACCCCCCCCCCCCCTCCCCCCCTTTGTCCACACAAACCTCTCAACAGGAAACCTCAATACTAAACCAAACAGACCTTTGCTTGTTTATAATGGAACTCACAGGATAGCTATGATTCTTAAATCTGTGAAAGGGTGAGTTAACCCCACACTGCTAGATTTAACACAACACCACTAGACCATGGGGTCAAATGGGAGTCACTTCTTCCTAGTCATGCATTAAGAAGCAGCGGAGAGACTCTCTGTGTCAAGGCCTCATGAGGACTGTTGGTAAGCCACACCGACAGAACTGTGTAGAAGTGGTGTTTACTCGTTTTTTACTCTGAGTAGTACTACTCACTTTCACTCTGAATGGAATGGCCCACTCATGTTGGGTTCCTCAGTGACTGGTTAGCCCTAAACACTAGATTGGAGCTGGCTTGTTTAGGGACAAATAACCCCTAAGCTAAGCTTGAGTTGGTTGCATAAATGTGTGTGTGAGAGTTATTATTTGTTTGCTTTTGTGTGTGACCTTGATGACACTGGGATGTGTGCGGCCTTCTGCCAAGCAAATGAGTCGAATCGGGCAGGTTGAGAGTACCCAGTACTTGTTAAATCTAACTCAAGCCCGTGAAAGCCTCGGTGCCAGAAAGAAGAGCCAGGATGGACGGTGAGGCATAAATAGACGTCTGTGAAGGGAGATGACCGCCACCAACCATCACACACCGTCTTTTCCAGACGTGTAAAATGACATCCACCTCTCAGCGTCACTTTGTAGTGCGGGCCGGATGCTCCGGCCATTCCCACCTGCTGCAGGTTGCCTTTAGTTTATCAGGCCAATCTGGACAATATTTCTGACAGACTGGACTGTGTCTTTGATCAGTGATGTGTTGAAGTGTTCATTGACTGGTCTTGGATAAGGGGAGTTTCTCCAGTGCTACCAACACCGCCGCATGCTCCGAGACCTGACATCCACTTCTCCGTTCCTTCCCTGTTGTTTTATCGCTTCTCGTACAACACCTGGAAGCAATCTTCATTCATCAGCACTCGGCTCATGTTCAACGTTGTTCTCCCTCCATCTCTCCCCCAACCCCAATCCACCGTCCCTTTTAATAGCACTCAAAGTCTATTCAATACCAGCTCTACCTGTAGCAGTTCTTTTGATTGAAGGCGTCATGTGTGGCTCACTGGCCTAACAGCCAGAACAGACCCCTAGGGAGCAGCCTGTGGCCTCTCGAATGTCTTCGCCCCCATAACCAGTACTGTTTATTATGCTCCCTGCCCCTCCACTAGAATACTATAAGTGGCCCTTTTTTCCAGATGTGCAGCCCTGAGAATGAGGGTTATTTTTAACTCTGGTGGTGAGGGACTGTTGCTCAACAGGAAATGCGCCCACTTTTGAGAACCAGGCTGTGATTGGGTGGGGATTCTTGTAACCTGCTGTAACTGGAAACTGCTCCTTAGCGTAAACAAAATGCAGTACAGTACTACGTAAGACTTGCTGCCGTAGTTCCACCAGGCCTTTATTTTCTGGTGTGTTTTATATACTGGAGGAACTTCCTGGTAGATCCTGATGGAGAACTGTAGCCGTGGTGTAAACAAGGACAGGGCTAGTTTCCAGCCACACGGGCGTCCTTCAGCCTCCACCTGGGGAGTGTCAGCCGCACGCCGGGTAGTGGGAGCAGGGTCAACGACCTGCTGCGCCCCAGACCCCACACTGCCTTGCTTCAGCCCTCTCTCTCTCTCTTTCCCTTTCTCCCTCCAGTCCCTGGTTCATGATTATTCCTGTTTATATTTGAGTGGAATGTGTAGCAGAGAGCCCCGCCCCACCGCCAACCATCCGTAACCTCTCCCTCTGAGAGGTCTCTTGAGAGAAGCGGAGAGAGAGACGGGGCAGAGCAGCTGGCCCCGGTGCAGAGACTCGTCCTCTGGCTCGCGTTCGCCCGGTTTCCATTGTTGGTTCCGCAGCCCTCGCTCTCGGACGTTGCGGCCCGTTAATGTTTCACGTTAAGTGGGCCATGGAGACAAGGAGAGAGTTGAGGGCTCCCGTTCAATTGGATGCCCCCCCCCAGGGGCGTCCTGGTGTTTGAGTACCCGCCGGTGACGTCCTGAATCACCGCAGATCTGAGCTGGTTGATAGAGGAGCGCGAGCAAAGCTCACTGGGGTGGTCAGTTTCCATGACTCCCAACCGGGCCTGAACCTGCAGCTCGTTAAGAGGGCGTGTTGAGGTAGATCACCACCTCTGCTTCGTTCCTGTGTAACTGTTCTGTGTTCAGACAGGCGTTTGCTTGCTATAGCTGTAGACACTGTTCAGCCTCACCATTGCCTATAAAAAAGGTTTATGGCGTCTCTTTTCTGTAAACAACTGTGCTTATAGCTTGGCGCGTGTGAGTTTTTGCCCGTGTGTGCGAGTTTGTCGGTGCACCGTGTGAGTTTGTGTGTGCGCCTGTGAGTTCTGGCCAGTATCAGTACACTTGACTACCTACGTTAAATGCAATTCTTGTAAGTTGCTTTAGATAAAAGTGTCGGCTGCTAAATGACTGTAATGTGTGTGTCGGTGTGCAGTCAGAAGTGTTCACAGCAGTTTTTCTCCTCCACAGTCGACATCCGTCTGGCCCAGCTGGTACGGCGTTCAGGACGAGGCCTCAGTAGGGGAACCGTCCTCCTCCCTCCCCCCGACCGCCTCCTTCTCCCACCTGGACATGCCCCCGCCCTACGAGGCTGTCTCTGGAGGTAACGCACGCGCGCATAAACATGCTCGCTCGCACAAAAGCCTACAGCTATGGTCTTCACAATGCCCACATTTTCAGCTTGGACTCGCATACCAGCTCAGAATCACGATTGGCGATAACCTGACGATACCACGGCGAAACCCACAAAATTATATGAGCAAACTGCATTATCTAGATGGCGGCAGAATCCACACAAATTCATCTAATACAGGGCACCCGTCTTTTGTCGGCGTTCCAGGGTGACCCTTGCTACAACGCTTCCAAAAACGTTATAAACATTGCACCTGTGAATGCACTCTGTGTTGCTGCACTCTTAGTATGTGGCTCTGGCACCGACGTTTCATTATGCAACCCTACGTAGAGTGCACACTCACTTGCATGTACTCCACACACACACAAGCACTCTCACACACACACTTGTTTTTTCTTCTTCTATGAAGAGGATGTGGTTCACTGACCTTTTTTAGCTTGTGGAAACAGCGCAGGTGGAAATGTCATGCTGAAACCTCTCATTAATTATGCTCTTACAGTATTCTAGATCTGGGGATTCACCCAAAAATAGCCTAGATAATAGGATTGCATTGAGCACATCTTGATACTTTAGTTGGAACACATTTCCCCAGATGGGATGTATAAAGGCTATGGCATGGAGCCTAGGCCAGCAGACCTGTTTTGCTGTATGAGGAGGAGTAAGCACCAGCATGACCGACTCGTTAGGTGGAATGTCAGCGGGTTCTTCTCCCAGGTGTCCCCAGCGTGAAGTCCTGACCCTGGGATCCCGGAGAGGAGCAGCGGTCGAGGCGGCGGACCGCGAGCTACGGACGGCAACCGCGTCCGTGAACGCCGGTCCTCTGGAGGGCGTCCTGCGCCTCGTATTGTGGAACTGCGCTGATGCGCCTCGTGGCTGATATCTCGCCGTTCATCTGATCTAGCGACAGCAGGGGGGAGTTCCCGGCTCACAGCTCTTGAACAAGCGACCTATTGTGTATTCATGGAGATTAAAACGCCCGTATTGCCGTGGAATCATTCATTTAAAAAAAAGCACTGCCAGTTTCCTAGGTGAGGTGAGGTGAGGGTGAGAGAGAGAGAGAGAGAGAGAGGGAGAGAGGGAGGGAGAGAGAGAGGGAGAGAGGGAGGGAGAGAGAGAGAGAGAGAGATTCATGGACATTTGAGAACAATGGCATGCGGCTGTTGGGAGACGTCGTGCTCAGTCCTGAGCAACCGCCGCCTCCCGCGCTCTCATGGCGTCCTCACAGCCAACTTTCTCCACCGCATACAGTATCGTGTTGCATTTGTGATGAATGGAACAATGTAATACATTAAATGAAGATAGAAAAAAAGATGATTAATTGGCGCTACTCTTCAGGGCCATCTCCTCCATAGCACTTCTAATTCCGGGCTTGCACGAGAACACAAGCAGTTGCGGTGTTATTGACAATCGGTGGAAGAGTCTAGAAGAGCCGGGTTTGACATCATCGAGAGTCAGCAGAAGCACCTTGTGTATTAACATTATAATTGCCTCTTGCTGTCGTTGCCAGTAGCCCAATCAAAAAATGGGTGTGTTGAAATGAAACAGGTGAGGCGCTCCCCTCTCTCCCACCACTCTGAGTGCGCCCGTTTTGTTACAAGGGTTAGGGTTACGCCATGGCTGTCTACCAACAATAGGCCGAAAAATATCACCTCCAATCACATGGGGACTTTGCCTATAGCTGTACTTACTGGACTGATTGTTTAGAGAGTTACCACTGTTATTGCAAGGAACAATGCATGGTCACTCCATGCTCGCGCCGCACACACAATATTATCACAATGACACACACACTGTATATATAAAACATCGTACACACATTACACTCTGTACACTTACTGTATATACACTCCATTTTGTATTTGTATTTTGTACTGCTCAGACATTTGCACTGTCCTGTCTTATCCCTGCACCCTGTCTAATGTTGTCTCCATCAGTGTTAAGCACCATAGATGGACCAAAGCAAATTCCTTTTTTTAGATTTTTATGCCTCCGCCAGGCGATTATGGTTTCGGGTTGTCCGTATGGCCGGCCGGCCGTACATCCGATTTTTGTTAATGCAATATCTCGGGAATGCATTGATGGAATTTCTTCCCCTTTGGTAGAAATGTTCATTGGCACTCAATGATAAACTGCTTAGAGCGTGGGGGTCAAAGTTCAAGGTCACTGTGACCTCACAAAATATGTTTTTGGCCTGATGAACACAATATCTCAAGAAAGGTTTAACGGAATTTGTTCATATTCTGGTAAAATCTCCAGTTGGACTCAAGGATTAACTGATTACATTGTGGGGGTTAAAGGTCTATGGTCACTGACCTCACAAAAGGTGTTTTTGGCCTGCTGAACACGATATCTCAAGAACGGCTTGACAGAATTTGTACATATTTGGCCAAAATGTCCTGTTGTACTCAATTAGATTAATTGGATTAGATTTTGGTATTCAAATGTCAAAGGTCAAGGTCGCCATGACATCACAAAAGGCACTTTTGAACGCTAATGCTAACACTAATGCTAGCTTTAGCTAGCTGGTGTTAGCGTTAGCATTAGCTAGCATTAACGTTAGGGTTAGGTTAGCAATTAGTTAGGGTTAGGGTTAGTTAGGTTAACTGCAACTTGCATTGTTGGGCGGAGGTATTTAGCCGCTACGTGGTTTTTCTAGTTTTTAATAAGCTACTAAAGCTTCAAAATGAAGTTCAAAGTATAAATTTAATTTGGGGCGCCTGTGGCTTAGGAGGTACAGCAGATCGTTCAATTCAGTGGTTCGAATCCAGACTCTTCCTGTCCACATGTCGAAGTGTCCTTGTCCTTGTCCCAGAATTGCTCCCAATGAGCAGGCTAGCACCTTGCATGGCAGCTACTGCCATTGGTGTGTGAATGTGTGAGTGTATCGGTGAATGAGGTCATTGTAACGCTCTTTGGATATAAAAAGCTATATATGTGCAGACCATTTACCATATTTAGTACAATGTAGGCTTCCTATAATATGCTCACATTTACTAAGGAAATTAACACCACAACTATTTCATGGGCTGAATTAGCTACTGTTCCATATAGTGAATTAGCTACTAGTCCTCCTACCTGACGAAGTGGTATTTTAAGAAAAAAAACGTTAACATACAGAGACGAGTCACAATTCTAAATTAATCAATTCCGCTTTCATTGCGTGAGAACAGCAAAGTCTCTGAAAATCCATACCAGGTTTTGCTCGTTACCTTGCCGCTGTTACCTTGCAGTGAGCGATCAGCGGGGAGTGGCAGGCAAAATAAATTGAATTTGAGATTAGAAAAAGTGGGGGGGGGGGATAAAACTTATATTTTGAAATGAATTAATATGACGACCAGCTACATTCAGGGGAATGTCCCTGGGCTGGGGTTTCAGTTCATCTCTATGTAGGTTTGTGGCTGGCACACACCTCCACGCAGCACTGTGGCAAAAGCTTTTGTGCTGTACTGTGACTAGCGAGTTGATTGGCTCAATTTCGCTTGCTGCCTTTTACTAACTGTCAATGCACACGCATACAGATACAAACACGCATCCGCAGTATCAGATTTCCACGCATCATTGGCCCAATCCCACTGTCCACACACAGATTTATTGTCTTTCTATGCAGGCAGCTCTCGACCCCCCCAAATCGTTTTTTCTCCAGAAGCAGACAGGGCGCTGAGGGTAGTATTGATTGGATTCCTTTGATGTCCGCTAAGTCACCTTTCCCCTCTGAACTCACAGCGGACGACCTGAAGCCGCCTCCATACAGCGAGTGTGCCCAGAGTGACCAGGCCGACGCCCCCAGCCCTTCCCGCCCCGCCCCCCCGCCGTGTCTCGCCGAGGGAGACGACGCTGGCAGCCTCGGTGAGGCCCCGCCCCCCTACACCCCTGGCCCCACCGCACCAGCCAATCGGCAGGAGGGTCCTACCAGCCTCAACCAATCGCATTCAGAGAACAGACCCGTCTAGACCAATCCGCCGACTCTCCAACTCCCCAGCGCTGCCTCCATCCCCTGGGCTCCCAGCGGCCTGCCAGGCTCGCTCTCTCTCGCCTCTGAGGAGAGGGAGCAGATTGATTTGTGCGTGTGCGTGTGTTTTAATTGGTATTCAAACCAAGTTGTTTTTTTTCTATTTTCTACTGTTTGAGAAGCGGTTGCTGATGAATAATGACATGATGATTCTGTGGATGGAGGCTGCTTGCCTCAGGACCACTCTTCCACAACAACAGCCTTCAGGTTCCTCAGGCATAGACCAGAGGACAGGAGAGAGAAAGTGACACAGACGGCCAGTAGGACCGCAGACAGGAGGCAGCTCTCCAATGATGGCCCTTTACAGCTGCATCCAGACCAGCGCTTCACAACGCGCCCTCACTCTGTCATTTCCTGAGACAGACCCGAAAATAGCCAGACAACAGAGGTGCTAAGAGCAGTGAAGCTCAAAAGTAGGGAACAGCATAATTTCTAAGAAATCTTGTGAATGAAACATACTGTAGTTAGATATGGCTAGTGGTTGATTAATAGGGCTATTGTACAATCAGCAGTGACCCCACTGCATAACATCAGCCTCTTTCACATTCACTTCACTGTCACAGGCTGCTGTCAGCCATTTTGTTTGTTTCTTTTTGTTTTGTTATCTGCTCATTGGAGACAGGGCATAGATACTTTACTATGCAAGTGTTCTCGTCTTGCAACATTTTTAGATTTCCCCGTTGTAACGTATATGACGATGTATCCAAGTGATTAATCTCCACTTGTTGAACTGTGTACAGAGGTCCCTGTGATAGATGCA
Organism: Borostomias antarcticus; assembly: GCF_949987555.1. Lineage (NCBI taxonomy): Eukaryota > Metazoa > Chordata > Actinopteri > Stomiiformes > Stomiidae > Borostomias > Borostomias antarcticus. The sequence continues at coordinate 17,229,446 of NC_140235.1, forward strand.
AAGAGAAACGTAAACTATGTTGTACATGGGATGAATTTAAACTTCCCCTGAAAGCCCACAGTTGTATATCTCTCAAGGAGCGGTTACACATGAGCTCAGAATCCCCTTTTTTGTGATGACAAATCATAGTGCATCTGTGTCGGATCAGTTGTGATCTTCCTCAAGCGCGCTTGCATAGAAACTACACAGTTGAGTTAACCAAATAAAAAGCTGCATTGTGACTTACAATTTAAGTGATACAGTCGTTGATATAACCTTTATTTGCAAACTTTATTTTAATTCCCATTGTTTCAATGCTTGACATATCAAACCACCCTAAACAAGTAGCCTTATACATTCTGTGGATTTAACAGTTCATTTTCTTCATGATTGCGGAGGGTATTTCTTTAATAAAACGATGTTCATAATCTTGTCTGAAATGAAGTCTTTGTCGACATCTCTTGCAATACAACAGGTTTTTTTTTTCCGCACACATTATAGAGAAGTACTCAAGCAAGACTAATCTGGTAGAGAAAGGGGACGCGCTGACTTCCTCATGGCAAGTCATTACTTCCCTGAATAGGGTTCAAGTGCATTTCAAGTCCATTTTACAATCCGAGGTTAAAATGAATGTTTAGAAAAGCGGAAGAGGAATAGAATCTTGTGATCAATTGAGATAGTGAGCCTAGTGTTGTGTGCGCTAGTGTTGTGTGCGCTATCTTATTGAATCAACCCTACTTCCTTTTGTTTTTTGTTCGAGGTCACCAGAATGAATCACTTGTAGTGTGATGGTTAGCCACAAGGGAGAGATGTTGCACCATGATATATTTTAACCCAACCTGTGTAACTGCTGAGGCTCAGACAGCGGCCTTTAATGAACACTCACATGATGTGTGCTTTCAAGTACAGACCTTTATCATCTTTTTTTCTCACCAGGTCCATAGTTTATATTCCAAGTGATAGTTTGTGCAGAAGGTCATTCAGATCATTTGCGCACAGCTGAGTTTTATCACTGAGTAAATAAATAAGATGGTCTGAAAAGCCTAAAAATCGATATCTGCAGTCCTGCAATGGAATGTCAAAGGAAGACTCACTCAAGGACACCCATTTTACACACACACACACACACACTCCTCTCTTCATGTTCAGGACCACTAAAGAGACGACAGAAACAGAATTAGAAGTGAATTTTAGACAGTGGAAATTGGGCCCAGGAATCACACCAACCTCAGGTAGGAGGACTACCTATCGAATGTTAAGTATTCTTGGAGTGTACGTTGTGTCTGCGGAAAAACACCCCACCTTTTTTTTTTTTATTCAGCACGGAAGCACATTCCCCTGGTGGATGTGGTGTGGTGGTTACCCTACTAACACACGCAGGTTGCGCAAACGTTCTACATACGGCCGCTATAGGTGACGATTCATCTGCGCCACGTGCGGAAATTACGCGGCCATTTACGGAAACGCGAGATCTGCCGATTAGTAGGCGCTACGTAAGAACGTCACGTCATTCATAAGTTGCGGCCGCGTGCAAAAAACGCACGTGATCACGTGGGCAGGAACTTCTGTAATAAACTCACTTGGCTGAAACCAAGCCCCCAGGATTCGAAATCTAAAGTGAAGGCCTATTGAACCGCGCCATCTTGGCTAGATTTGTAGTCATTTGGCTATTTCCGGTGACTTTTGTACTTGCGCAGTTGTGCTTTTCTGTCCTACGCGCGTCCACGCACGTTCCCGGCTCTCCCCGCTTTGATTTAGCAATGAAAACCGGCTTGCATATTAACCTGTTTTTGTAAAATATATCCATTGGAGAAATTATTTTTTCATCCAGGCATCTTAGTTTTAACAGGTTAAATATAACTTAACATGTTTTGTTTGCTAGTAGATGGTATTCATTCCGTTCGCGATAACGTTATTGCAGCCAGGCTAAATCCCTCCAGGGAGCCAGTGACCGGCGAGTTGAAGAGCTTCACTCCCCGCCAGCAGGAGCTTTGGCCGCTGCTACCGCATCTCGGATAACCCGTTGAGTTCGTGGCTGCTATTTCACACTCGCCCTTGATCAATCCCAATACCGATCCATGGTAATAATGAATCAATCGTTCAGATCGGCAGTGCTGCATGCATGTTACAACATCATTGTTAGCTTTATTAACATAACCATAGACTGAAACCATAAACATTTATCTCTCTAACGTTAGGCTATCCATCTTACACCAGTCGGCCATTCGATAGCTGGAAGCGGTGCCAACGTTGACCGTGGACGCGCGTAGGACAGAAGTACAACTGCGCAAGTACAAAAGTCACCGGAAGGCCAGAAAAGCACAACTGCGCAAGTACAAAAGTCACCGGAAATGGTCAAATGACTACAAATTTGCCAAGATGGTGCGGTTCAATAGGGCTTCATTGTTGATAGCGGTCAGTGAATGGAGTGGCTGTATCCAGTTCTATTAATACATCCATGGCTGAAACTTGATCTACACGTGAGCAGCAAGTACCGTCCTAGACTGACTTGTCTGACACTAGATTTACAGGTATTTATATGACTTGGTCTGCACGTCTTTTTTGCACGGTGCAGATATGGTCACTTACTTACTAAACCCTGACCACTGGCTATATTTAGCATTTGCAGTACCACTGGCTATATTTAGCATTTGCAGTACAAAAACGAATTAATGCTATATGGGGATATAGCAGCAAGCATTATGATACAAACCAAGATGAGACTGAACACCATAAACAGTTGAGAACATTTTATTAGACAAAGTACATTGCAAAACAAATTAAAAGTATACATATTTACAAGGATGAGGTTTACGGTCTGTCACATTACACATAGCCAGAAAAGCAAAAAAAAAAAGTATGTACAAGCTCTGGCTAGCAACCCATTATCTGACGATTGCAAAAGTTCTAAAAACAAAAATGAAACAAAGTGCGCCTTATGTGGCAGGCAGCAACAGACCGTTGTATCCCACAAAAAAAAAGGTTAAAATTTACAAAAACTATTTACAAAAAAGGCATCCATCCTGGCAGGCTGGAAAGGCAGCTTTAGGGAGACGGGCTGGGCTGGAGGTCACCCACATCTGAATCGAGGGTCTGGGCAGAAGAGGTCATCTGAATACTCCACTGTGGTCAGGGGCTGGGCTGGGGAGATCAGCTGGGCTGGAGCAGATGCCTAAGGACATAATGAAATGGCTGTAAAAGCAAGTCGCATACGTTCATTGGAAGCATGCCATGTCACTGGATACGAGAAAATTAACTGACTGACATCACATACCTTTTTGCATCGAGCAGGGGCATGTTTCAGCATCTCCTGCAGCTGGGCAGACACCTCCGTCACAGTGGTACTTGGCTTACAGGCCATAACTGCACCTTTTAACCAAAAAGGGAATGGTTTCAATGCACATGGCATGAAGCAAAGACTGTATTATTTTGCAAAAATATGAACAATCTCTTACATAATATGACATTGTAGAGGGTTATATTCTTTAGAGGCTTCTTCCCCCTCTTCCCACGGACGCTGTAGACACACCACACTGTGTATGGCAATGGCTGACAGCACCCGCCGGACCACATCTGGCAGATCTTTGCCGCCAATGGAACTCAGATATCATGTCTGCAAAACATAAAGACAATCATTTACTTTTACACTTCCTTAACACTTCCCTGCAAAAATAAGGAACAAAGTTCTGCCCTGAAGTTACTCACCATCTTCCTTTGATGCTCCTTGTCCTTCAGCAGCTGCTCCTCCAAGACCTCCTCCGTTTTTGCAGGATCCAGTGCATCCAATACTGCTCCCCGTGCAACCCCATCAGACTCCCCGGATAGTCTCTGCGCGAGCTCCCTCAGACTCTGCATGACCTCACCGAGCATTCTGGTCAAGCTGGACAACTGCTGATACACCATCCTCTGGCAATCTGGATATAAACACAGATGTGGCTATAAGTAATTGTACTGTCACATAATGGAAATTGAACTCAAAGTATATCCCTGCATGCAACATGAAGTAGTTCACAAAATTCTGCATACCAGCACATGCAGAACTTGATGGCAGAGGGGTAAGCAGGGGGGCTCCGGAAAGACATGGAGGGCAATACTGCTGGAGCTGTTGGTCTCACGGGCGATGGCATCACAGACTAACTGAAAACCAAAAAGGATAAAGGGATTAGCAGGAAACTAGGTGCTGGCGGCGTATGGCTTCTGGCATAAGGGGAAGAATCAACTAGTCATGAAACAGGTAGACATGTCAGACCCTTACCTGGTCTGGCCGGGGTGCTAATCTCCGATGGATGCTGCTTGTGCCTGGAGGTCAGACGGGCTGAAGGGCCTGGCTCACAGGGCCATCGCTCACTGCGCCTTAGCTCTAAGGGCCTGGGTGATGAACATCTACTGCTGAGTAAAGTGAGATGAGTAAATTAGTCTTCAAAAAGTCCTGAGTTAACTGTCAGTGTGCAAATATGCATAGACATTTCACCAACACAAACATGCATGGATACCTGCATTGATAACTGGCAGAGCAGGCCTTCCGGCTCTGGCACCTGGCATAGCTGGTCTGGTCTGAGTTCTGCCGACCGGCTGCCTGGGCACTGGAACATATAGTAGAGGTACATTAGCTCAGATTAGTCAACTCAAGTAGTACTCTTTTGGGACTGTTGAATGCACTTTATTATATTACCTTTGTCACTGGAGTCATAGCGCGTGTTGCGCTGTCTCTTCCTTGTGTCTTGGGAGTTAATCCATTGATGACTGCTGCTCAAACACCTTCGCCAAGGCACTGGCTACTTCATAATGCTCTGTGTGTTCCTCAGCAGAGACAGAGGTTGTCATGGCTCCTCTTGATGTGCTTGTGGAGGTAGATCTGGGAGGTGTAGGAGAATGGGCACTCAGAGCAGGAGAACACCCAAGTCCTGCACAACTCTAACATCACAGCTAGGAGAGCAAATGAGAGAGACCATTAAAAAGGATTCTCTCACCTGTAGTACAAGTTCAAATATAGAGTGATTATACGTCATTGTAAATGAGAGCTTACTCTCAATTAATTCACGAGGTTAAATAAAGATTGAATGAATATGTAGCTAGTGGGGGGTAACAACCACACAACTGTGGAGAGACATTGAGACACTTGGTTCCCTCCTCTACTGGTGTTCATGGCCATGGCCACACACCTGGAATACTCTAACCCTGATTTAAAGGCATAAAAGTGGGGAACACATTCTTGAGACGGTATCCTAAAACTGGAGGAAAAAAAAACGGGGAAATGATCTTCCTCTTCCCTCATCACTCCCTTCTGCATGTGGCTGAGCTCTACCCTGTCAGCAGTGGCAATACATGGGATACCGGCTCAGCACACAGGAGAACTGCACAGAGAGGAAGGAGGAGAGAGAAAACCAACAACAAAAAAGGCAAGAAGGGTTAATAACTGAGCGAATCTTGCAAGTTTGCACTACAGGGAAGCAATTGCTCAATTTCCCTGATATTGTGGCGTCACTGGCATCAGTGATGTGTCTTATGAATCTCACGTCTACCGCTAACATTAACTCAATATCAATATTCCCATTTGTTTATCCCGTCTATGGAAACGTATGTGCATTTGTACTTACGTGTGCCTGCCTATATTGATGATCAGGTGTTTCTCCACCTAAGGGCTGGCCAGACAGAACCATCAGAGACCATTGGGCTGAGCTGAGGAGAGAGCGACATGTTAGAGTGTATGTGTGCATATCTATATGGTGCTCTTCTGTTAATACTCATGAGGGTATTTAACTGAACAAGACTCACAAAGCCTGTGGTGCTGTCCCAGGACTGCCCCTGGCCACGCCTGTCCCCGTCTTAGCGCCTCTTCCTGTCCCGCTCACCTGCTTCTTGCTCAGTTCAAACAACAACTGGGAGGTTGGCAACTGAGAGCATGGGAGGGGAGAGAGGGAGAGAGAGCGAGAGTGGGTGACCCTCTCGTTGGCTGACATGCACACTCCCACAGGACCACGTGATTTCTGACACATTTAGAGGAACAGGGCAACATGTCTACCACCCTAATTAAATAGATTTTGCAAGACACTATATTAGTAGTCCACATCATGAGTACCTATTATGCAAAATTTGGATTTGTATGTGAGTGAAAACGTAGTACACAATTCTTTACCCGTTTGACAGCATGAGCAACCATTTCAACAGTTAAGAGTAACATGAAATCACATCCCAAAACCACCAAGATGGCTGCTGTACCCAAAAAGCCAAGATGGCTGCTATAACAAATCCTGCTAGCTAGCCTAGCTCCATTGTTGGGGCTTCTAGTATTCTGTTAACATTAACTTCGGAAAAATGAATGCCTAAAAACGAACACCTACTAACGGTGTCGTGGGTTAATGCGAAATCAATGAGTAAGCTAATTATCGCATTTTATTCCAAGCGATGAAACAGTACGAACGTGCAGGAGCTCGCGCGAGTGCTAGACTCGAGAAGACTCCACCATTGCCCGTAATTAGGAAACAATGGCCCACGACAACACTTCATAAAAGTTATAGTGTACACAACTGAAATATTCTCAAGTTGCCAAGCCAACATTATAATTTAAGCTACAATTACACAAAAGCGAAAGTTATAACAATAATTGACAGAGTTATTTTACGTAGGCTACTTAGCTAGCCATGATGTACAGAAAAAGGCTAATCACGTTAGCTGGCTAGCTAGTTAGCTAACATTGGAAAGAGAGCATCTGCATATAGATAATCATTACAAAAGGGTAGCTTGCACATAACGTTGGTGTTTTATCTGGGACGATACAAAAATACATAGCTAGCTATGTATACATTGAAATTGAGATACTTACAGGATCTGTGTTATCGCGGGGACAAAGACTGGCGTGTTGGTCTTTCTCAATCGCTTGTTTCAAACAGAACGGAAGTATAGCCCGTTGTCGTCGTCTTCTTCTTCTTCGCTGGGTTTAGCGGCGGATCGCAAACAACTTTAATGTGCATACAGCCACCTACTGTACCAGAGTGTGTAACTTGTTTGTCTAGTTCTTCAATTGTGTCACCTAAGAAAGTAGCCCAATGCCTTGCATTCTTTGTTTTACGTTCACTGCTCAGCGTTCATTGCTCACATTTAGGTTGCAAAATTAGGACTTCATTCATAGGCATATTTTTTTATCATTATTTTTATTAGGCCTAGACTGCAAATCTTTAGTGTTAATATTAACTGTAAATGAGAAATTACACACAAAACAGACATGCCGGATTTCTCCTCATTTTACAATTCTGTAACTGTATGACTTCAAAATTTATTTTAAAACCTAAGTAATTTACAAATGTTCTGACCCACTGTGACACATTTCCAATAAAGTCAGGGTGGGACTGTAATGTAACAGCATTGTCACGTCATTTAATTACATCGTAGTTACGGATTTAAGCAGCAGTGACGGCTACGTTCCCTTACAGTGTCCTTGAGGACGGTTATTTTGGTTATTTTGCGACTGAAAAGGCAAGTGTCAGCTAGGTGTCAGTTAGGTTCGCTGTTGGTACCGTCGCAAAGTTACCACACTACCACCAATGTGTCCCGTCAGTTTTACGTACTGTGTTAGTAGGGTAAGGTGTCAGAGATTTCTGCCATTTTACTCACCCGGAGTCGTTTGAGTTGGGGACGCCCTTTAGAACCGCAACTGAATATAAATTATTCTAACTGTTTTAAGATGTTATCTTACTTCAAAATGAATGCTGTCCTTAGGTAATAACAATATGCTATTTCACCACTCATAACCAGCTATGGTGGTAGTTAATGAATAGTTCAGATCAGGTAACGGCCAACATGCCAAAATACTACCTTCTTCCCAAGGCTGCCTGTCATACGTCCTCCATCAGCTGTATTTCTGGCTTGTGTTGACCAACGCACACACGCACACAAACCTTCTGTTCAGAGCCTTGATTGATTGTGTTATGTTTTTGGCATGCACACCTGTGCTATGGTGTGTCTTCCCCTTCTAATTATTCACATCTGCCCTCTCCAGACGACCCGCTTAGTACACAACAAACGCATTTCTGGCCCTGCTTGACGACAGATTGAATACTGCAATTTGATGAAATGGCCTTTTTAGAGAAATGTCTTTGTTTAACCTGATCCTGTTAGCTGTTTTTTATTATGATGTTGACCCCTGAGTGTGGCTGTCGGCCGGAGTCCGGGAAGAGAAGTGTCTCCCTTCCAAAGATGTACATCCCATATGAGATAAGGGTGACATTCTTAGGGCTGGTACACTCTGTGCCCGACACCACTGTTGTGGTTAGAGATAGAGACCTGGGCGCCGAGGCGGCGTAAGCTATCTTGGCTACAACGCCATAAGCAACAGAAGAGACCAGAAAGACAGTCTTATCGGAGAAGAGACGAGGGGGGAGGGACACTCGAACCACATAAGAACGTTGCAACGTTGCAATGCTTTGATTTGGAGCCAGACAGCCACAGGCAGGCAAGCTGACATTAGACTAGATGCCATCGTCTTTTGTATGCTATAAACCTCCTGTAATAAACAGCTTTTGATTGTCGCTCAAATCCCGTGTTGGAGAGATTCATCTGGAATACACCTGGAAAAGGGACACTGGACTGTGTGGTATTGTGAGAGATTGGGGGCTGTCTTTTATTGAAACCATACAACGCAGAGCTGAATAAGGACAGGATAAAAGACAACGAAAGTCAACAAATTACATTTGGGATGCCTTTTTTTTCCCTCTCAGCCAATCAGAGTGTGTGCAGACTTATCAGCTCCCCGTTGTCATGTGTTCATTACTGCTGGTAATGATTGGAAGCAAATGTCGAATCAGTTTCTCCATGGAGGCCATGCCACTGGAGGCTACAAATGAGATGTAAACCTTGTTTGTCTGTGGAATCACACGTAATTACTTTCTGGGCATATGTGGTACAGTAACAGGTCCATGTAAGTAAATTACACAAAGTACCACACAATCGGTAATTAGACTGCATATTAAGCGCTAAGTCCGACCATAATATTTAACACACTATGAGAAGCGAGATCTAATCTAGCACGTACCAATGCTTGATAGGAGCTAGGAATGACTTCCCACCCCAACAATATCACCCTTGAACTAATGCTGATCTATACCGTGGGCTTCTGAACTTAGGATACAGTCACATTATGTTAACTTCATAGTGTTAACCCCACGTTAATAACCTCATAGCTATCACCCTTGTCTGACTGTCAGGCCTGGGATCTGTCTGATCCATCTTCTTAATGCTATTGGCCACAGCCTGATCATGAAATCAGGTGCTCGTGTTTTTACCCTCGTCTGGGGGGTGAAGCACCATCGGAAAATGAACTGGAGAGTGTTGAGGGGATGACTGATAGAGAAGTTGTGAAAGAAAGTGTGTATGAGACAGATATATCGAGAGAGAGAGAGAGAGACAGAAAAATGATGATGCTCAGAGCAAGAGAGATGGAGACAGGAGAGTTGTGTTGCTTAGACAATGCCATTATATTGTCATTTCTGTGGTCTGTGCAGTGGAGCAATAGGCTACACACCTACTGTGTTAGACACACGCACACACGCACGCCCACAAACTTGCACACACACACACACACACACCATGCCCTGTTTTCCAATCAGGGATCTAAGGGAGCAAAAGATGATGAAAGTTTAATAACGAGTTCTTCATTTCATTTAACCAGCGAGCAACAACCTCATCTGGAAGACCAGGGTATGCCTGCCTGCCTCGCATCTTAGCGTGATGACAGGTGAAGTCAGAGGGGGTGGGCTCTGGACACAACAGACAGGTTTGTCTGAACAGGAAGTTGATGACGGCGATTAGGACAAATCCTTCTGTGACGGCATTAGGGATTAGGGATTAATGAGATGACATAGCCACTTGATTTATCCTATGACCTGATCAGTAGATATAATCTAGACACAGAGACAGCATCAGATCTCCCAGGCAGTGGAGAAGCCGTCCTTGTTTGACGTTCGGGCCCATAGAGGAAAGGCAATGTGCTATATTATACCGGCCATACTGAACCACAGACCAGCAGAGGCAATTTGTTGGTCACCGGAGTCGATCTATTTTGCATCGGTTTATCCCCTTAAGACGTTCGCCCGAATGGAAAGTTGTCACCCGGGCGAGCGGCTCCGTGACTTATGTCGAGGCTTAATGTGAATCATGGCTGGTGAAAATGAGAATCAGAATCTCCCCCCGAGACAAGCTGCAAACCTCAAATGCCTTCTGGAGTTAATTATTCATCTGCCTTGCTCTCGCTCGCTGCAGCCTCAGAGATGGGCGGGGGAGGCTGTGGACTGATGCCAGCTCGGAACAGTCGGTTGAGTCTGTTGGTGTTCCAAATGATGGATCCAATTCTTTCTGAGAGATACATGAAAGTGAGTGTTGTAACATTCTTCTAACCGAAAGTGAGTGTCGTAACATTCTTCTAACCGCTAATCCACAGGAAATATTTAAGGCTTGAGCTTATTGATTCCTAGACCTGGTCCAGGGCGATATCCTATCCGCTCGTCCGAGTCTACAGACAAAACCGTTTCGTTACTCACCAAAGTAAACACATCGTTGGAAAGATGAAAGTCTTTTCTCTGAGGTCGCTACAGTTTGTAGTCCCCCAGCTTTCAAATAAAAGGCAAATGTGTACACTTAAATGGCTAATATCCACAGCGCATCGACTGTCTTCTTCTACCGGCGATTCGGCGCTCTCCGCTTTGTTTAGCCTACTCACTGCTGCCGCCCATGTTGGGGATGATGCATTACATTATTTACATGTTTTATTTACATGTTTTAAAGTTAAAAATTTGCCATAGTTAATAACTCAGCGTAAATGTTCTCCCGCTAATCAGATACCTCAACGCGAGTTTCTCAACACCATTTTAAATGTAATGCATCATCCCCAACATGGGGATGAAATGAAAATGCTGCCTTTTGCACACACTGCAAGATCACCTTTTCTGTTACTCACAGTGGGAGTGCAGACATAAAAGATGATAAGAGAGAGAGAGAGAGAGAGAGAGAGGCCTAGCCTATATATGGGGGGGGGGGGGGGGGTGTCCCGGGGGGGATTTGAAATTATGGTCACCCTATCAACGTAGTCAAGTGTACTAATACTCACCAGAACTCATAAGTGCAGCTCTTTCTAAACAAGCATCTACGCATTTAACCTAGTTACTTAAGTAAAAGTGCAAGAACAGCTACAACTAGAAAGTACATTTCCTGGAGAAAATGTGAGGTGGCTAGCTGCTGCAGCTGTATGCAACAGCTACTGCTAGTACTACTACGGACCGGGCAATCTCCATGCACCCACCGGTGAAGACCATGCGTCTCTAGCCCACTCAGGGGCTGAATTGTGGCGTCTGTGGTGTGGTGGCGAGACTCCGCCCTCTCAGGTCAGAGTTGGTCGGGGACAGTGTACCCCTCTCCGGGCCACCTATCCACCCGCACCGGTGAAGACCATGTGTCTCTAGCCCACTCAGGGGCTGAGTTGTGGGGCCCGTGGCGTGGATAGTGGCGTGGTGGTAAGACTCCGCCCCCTCAGGTCAGAGCTGGTTGGGGGCAGTGCAATGACCACTGGGCAATCTCCATGCACCGACCAGCAAAGATTGTGTGTCTCTAGCTCACTCAAAGGCTGAGTTGACGGGTCCGTGGCGTGGTTAGTGGCGTGATGGCGAGACTCCGCCCCCTCATGTCATGGGGGGGGGGGGCGGGGGTGCTGACAGGCAGTTCTGATTGACGTGCGATTTGTTGGGGGGGGGTGCGGTTTACTTCGCAGAGTTTTTTTTCGGCTCCCCTTGCCCCCCCCCCCCCCCCCCCCTCCCCCCCGAGATGCTGCCCTTGGCGGCTGCCCATGTTGCTCATGCCTAAATACGCCACTGTCCTGGGAACTTGCTGAACATTTTCCTGTATAATATGTCTGTGTAGCTTAAAAACTGTAGCCATGGCAACAAGTTAGAAAAAGGGTAAAAATGCAAAACTATCAGCTCAAAAGTTAGAGCGGCACCATACGTTTCAATGCTTCTACAAGCTAGCTCACCTAAATACTGCCCCTATATGCGTCTGGGTTGAAGCTCTTTCATCACGAGTCTATCTGCATGGTTTTAAAGAGCTCCAGCTGTGAACACAAGGTGTGGAACACAGTTAGCGCAGAGCTTTCAAAAGTTAAACAAAGAACTCGACTGTGTTGTGCTCAAAGATCAGGCGTGCTTTAGAGAGAGGAAAGAGAAGCAGATAGGAAAATAGCACGAGGTCAAAGGTCACCTGTTAATCCCAGAAAGTGGGTATATCTGGAGTGTGCCACACCTGAATGCCAGCCACCCCTGACCTTATGCTAATTTAACCTTTGCCAGGTGGACCAACTGCCCGACCAATCTGTGCTTTGTGTGAAGCACCCTTCCCTGTCCCTGATGAATCAGCGCGCTCTCTCTCTATGTGAAGCACGCTTCCCTGTCCCTGATGAATCAGCGCGCTCTCTCTCTCTGTGAAGCACACTTCCCTGTCCCTGATGAATCAGTGCGCTCTCTCTCTGTGAAGCACACTTCCCTGTCCCTGATGAATCAGCGCGCTCTCTCTCTCTGTGAAGCACACTTCCCTGTCCCTGATGAATCAGCGCACTCTCTCTCTATGTGAAGCACGCTTCCCTGTCCCTGATGAATCAGCGCGCTCTCTCTCTCTGTGAAGCACACTTCCCTGTCCCTTGCCAGTGGAACTGAAGGGCTGTTGTTCTCAGTTATCTACCGAACGTGAGTTTCCATTTGAATTAAGCTGTCCTGTTGGAGTCAACTTACACTTGCTGTGTTAACTGGTTCCTTCAGAGAGAGGCCTCATAGACCCGTAGCAGAAGTCCATGGAAGACGACAGGCAGTCAGCCCCACTCACATTAGCCATGCAGAATCCACTGAAACTGCCAATGGCACTCAAGCTGGTGTAGCCAGTGTGATGTAGTTCTGCGTTGTGTTGTAGTTGTAGATGAACAGCCAGGACTCAACCGTGTTCTTTGGCAAACACAGCTTTATTCTGTACACAGAATGAAATGAACAGGCTCTCAGTCAATTTCTCCGCTAGCTGGCTGTAGCCTTGTTGTTTGGGGGCTTATGAAAGAGAGCAGCCATGCGTGCCGCAAAAGGAATAAAGAAAGGACATCCCCACCCAGTGAGTAGCCTACCCACCCTTATGCACATACTGTATGCATTACAATACACAAAACATTAAAAATAATCAGAACACGGGAATGCATACCTTGTTCGCGGGCTTACGAAAGAGAGGACTAGCACCCGCGGTGACAACAGTTTCTCTGGGATGAACTTAACCAGTATATGGGTGGGATGGACTCTACCACTATATGGGTGTTTTTGTACAATATCTCAGAAGGTACACCAAACAAGAAAATCACTGCATATCTCAAAACAACAATGCAGAGACATATTAAAATGGAAACACCAGAAAATAAAATATGTAATTAATCAAAAGAAATAGCTAAGAGCCCTACACTATGACCCAGTCCCATGTCCAAATAAGACGCATCCTGTCTCTATGTGTGTGGGTTATGGATGTTAACTAATCGACTTATCGATTAATTGCCGATAAGAATTTACTTGAGTAAGATTTGGTTACTCGATTAATTGCTTATTAATGGAACATAACTTCTTTTTTTTACGAACATTATCAACGGGAGTTGCGTGAAATGTAATCATGATTTAAGGTCTGACTGCACATGAGGGCGCAACGCCATGTAGTGAAGGCTAATTGGGATGCCGGGAAATTTCAACGACAGCGGAAAAAGACAAAAATTAAGCGAGCAAAACGCAGTCCATCGTGGGATGTTCTTATCAATTAATCGACTATTGTTTGTTAAGGTTAGCAGTTATCGATTAATGAAATTCCTTGAAATTTGCAACCCTAGTGTGGGTGTAATGTGGACAAGGGAGTGATGTGGTGTAATTATATCAACGTTCACTTTGTTACACTGGGATCTTTTAGGGTAGAATAGAATAGAATAGAATATAGAATAAAATATATTTTATTGTCCCCTCAGGGAAATTTGTCTTGGACTCGTTTGCTGCACAAATCAACTCTATACAAACAAAGGAGGACAACACATCACATCTCACATACATATACTACACACAACACATTGTCCACAACATATTGCACATACAAAACACATTACACATATTACTCACAACACATTGCACATACACAACGCATACATAGACTATTGCACACAACCCACATTGCACTTGCCCCAGTGAAAAAAAAAAAAAAAAGGGTATCCTTAGTATGTGTGTACAAGGGCACCAGAAAATCACAGAGGATCATTGAGGACTCTCCCTTTTATCAGCCATCTTGAGAAGTTCTGCTGATGTAAAAGATTGGTTTCTAATAAGCTAAAAGCTGCATTAAAAAGACACACTCACAGCCGCCTCTACTCCACAAAATGGACACCGGAGGCCTGAACTAAAAATAGTTCCCAACTGGGAAAATTCACATGAATGCCCCCTCAAGTCTTGGCAGAAGAAAGTAAATGTTTGGTTGGTGGTAAAGATTTTATTATTTCACGTATTGCATACATATTGTTCACGTAATTTGTAGGGTAAGCCATATGGTAATAGGTTGTAACCGTTAGTTGCTGTCTGCATAGAGTGGCCTAGATTCGTTTAACCCAGTTATTTAACCCAGATAACAAGTCAGGTAAAGCAATATGAGTGGTTTTTGGGAGTCCATTGTTCTTCATTGTCACGACAACAGCTGCTAGCTTGTTACGCCCATGTTGTTCATATTATGACTTAAAAGCTCATGAACACACCAAAGTCGGAAGAACAACTTCACAACTCGGGAAATGGGACCATCCGAGCACGCAAATCCACAATAAGTCCCATGACCTTCAGGTGGGGGTGCACCTGGGAGCTGAGCTGATTGAGCACAGCTGCTCTAATTAAGCAATCAGCCAGTGCTGAGTGGAACGCTGATTGCCAGAGGAGCTTGGAAGAGAGGGGAGGCTGCCACATGCCTCCCATAGCAAATGTTTGAGTGCCACGGCCTCTTTTAGGGTTTTGTTGGTCACCCCTTTCCCTGGGGTTGACACACACAGGTATGGTGGAGGATGGGGTCCGCTTGGCACCACAAACCTTGCATACCAGCTAAGAGACCAGGGCTGAGTTTCCCAGAGGCATCGTAGCACTACGATGAACGCCGTAGCTTACGCCTGAGCCAGAAGCTGCGTGGCAAACACACACAGAGACCACTGACGGTGGACCCCCTGTTGACTTCACACAAGCACTTGCTGAGTGAAGCACTATCAGGCCTACTCTAGTTGTTGTGGGGGAGATCGGTGTGCTTTAATGAATGTCAGGGAGAGAGTTTGAATGCTCCAGTCCATTCGTGTTTAATGTTTAATCATAGGTCTAGACTCTAGATATTAATTCATTCTGCAACTTCATCGAATAAATATCTCTCCACCTCTCTACCTTTCTACCTCTCCACCTCTATCTCTCTACCTCTCCATTTCTCTACTTCTCCTCTCTACCTCTCTATCTGTACCTCTCCACCTCTGTCTCTCTACCTCTATCTCTCCACCTCTCTATCTCTGCACCTCTCTACCTATCCACCTCTCTACTCTCTACCTCTATCTCTACCTCTCCACCTCTCTCTCTCCACCTCTCTACCTCTCCACCTTTCTACCTCTACCTCTCCACTTCTCTATATATCTGTATTTCTCCACCTCTCTACCTCTCCACCTCTCTACCTCTCCACCTCTCTACCTCTCCACCTCTCTATCTCTCCACCTCTCCACCTCCACTTCCCTGGCCCTCTGCTCAGCAGTTTCCTGATTCACCTTCTGACCCACAGAGAGGTCCTGAATTGATTCATTCTGGATCTTGATTGGCTCAATAATGGCTGCTGCTTCGGGAACCTGGACTGGTGGCCGCCGGAGCGGGGTGGATTAAGTGCCGGCCATGAACAGAAGCAGGCACTGTAGCTAGCAGCAGGCAGGTAGCTAGCGCTCTGGGAGCAGAGCTGGCTGGATGAGGGAATCATCGCTGATCAAGCAAAGTGGAGGAAGGGATATTGATCAGACCTGTTCAGGCAGAAAAATAGAGGAAGAGTGTGTGTGTGTGTGTGTGTGTGTGTGTGTGTGTGTGTGTGTGTGTGTGTGTGTGTGTGTGTGTGTGTGTGTGTGTGTGTGTGTGTGTGTGTGTGTGTGTGTGTGCATGCGCACACGGGTGCATGTGTCATGCTCAAAATGTAAGTTCCTGTTCCCATCATAATTACCCTGGCACAGAAAAGTCCAAAGTACAGATTGAAGTAAATGCCACATGTGCCGTTATATTCCAAAGATGGCAATTATGATTCTCACAAAATACATCCTGTGACCTTCTATGTTCACACCTGCAATCAAAACTAATTGTCCTTGCTCCACACACGAGAAAACACAAATTAATTTGTAGTATTAAATGGCAGCAACACTAGCTTATAGATTATGGTTGGCTCACGCTGACAGGTGTTGTTATTATTGCTGCATCACAGATAGCAGTTAATTAACTGATAACATGCTTCTTTTCACCCAGATAAAAGACAGCGAATAGACTGAAAAGGCAGGAATGAAAGGGATAAATGGACATCTGGGATCTCAAAGAGTGAGCGTTCAATTAAATCCACTAATGTAGTTTCATATTGTAGGAGGCTGAATGCAAAGTTTTGCAAGGAATTGTTCACCACCAAGTCCACCACAATAAGTTCAACGAAAGGTGTGAATTTCACCTCAGTAGATTTTCACTTCAGTAGAAGCCCCCCCCGCCCCTCCCACGTTCCTGGAAATGGCTGGTGTCATGCCATCTCTTTGGTGCTCTGGAGATGAGCTCTTTAATTCAGCACTGTTCCCCGTCTAAAGCGCAAATGTACAGTATTGAGCTCACACCCAACCAATACCAAGAACGCAGCCAAGAAAATGAAAGATGTGCAATTTTGGGTAAAGCTAGTCTCACATAGCCAGACCTATTGTTTATGCGGCACCAGCACTGGAGAAAGGTCTGGCTGGATTCATTACCGTTCGAGGTAATGAGTAGGGGGAAACGCTGTATTTCTTTAAAACCAGTCACAGTTGTCTTCGGCAGAGCGGTTGCTAGGTTGTTGTTTCACATGGTCTGGGTGAATCTCCCATCGCCACTGTTTGGCCGACCACAGGAATCGGCACCACTTATTGAGCAGTAATAAACAAATGACAAGGCTTATCCCCAAAACCCACATCTATTGAGTCAGACTAAGTCAATAGGGGGGTGAGGTGGGGTGGGCATAGCTTATGCCTCCTGTATGTGGTGCTTTTAATCAGAATCCCAGCTAGGCGAGTCAGCATCTTATCTGTCCTATCCCCTCACACACACAAGAGTGAAACAATGGGCTTAGGCTGCACTATAAATCCAATCTCCTGCTTCACACTCTGTGGAGGAGGAGAGGACAGTAGGACCAATGACATGGCAGGGGGTTGGCTAGGCCAGAGGTTCTCAAAGTGGGGTCTTGGGGTCCACGATTAATAGCCAGGGGGTCAATGAAATAATTTGGTATAAATTCTAAAATTGTGCTGTATCATTTAAAAACTGCATATTTACTGATGGGAATAATTTGTGCCAAACTGTGCAATGTCTTAAATGTAATCACACGTTAGTTTTGTGCCAATAGAAACTCTGACGTGATTGTGACAGGTCTGTCAGTCAGAGCCGTGTCTGGATGAGCTGGCCCTGGAATCTCTCATCCCTCTTCAGCTGAACTGCGTCATTTCAAATGTAGACCTATTTTTATTTTAAAAGTTGATGCACTTAATGTCAGTAGACTGGTCGTTTCAAATGTCTGCTATCTTGCTACTGTTATTATTTTCAGTTCAAATGCAATTTTAATAAAATGCTAAATCAAAAAGCCCTCTCTTTAAAAGAATGAGCCATATTACCATGATCCAAATTGAAATGTGTTTCTGTTTATCACTATGAAACAGGTCTGAAGTATTTAAGTTTTCGAATACAACTAGTTTCAATGGCATCTAAGAGTAGTCTTAGTGTTACAATTATGAGGAGGTCCTTGGAAAATGTTCTCTGCCATAAGGGGTCCCTGGCCCCAAAAAGTTTGAGAACCCCTGGGCTAGGCAATCCAGCAGAGAGGGGGATAAATGTTGACACACATCCCATAATCCCTTCGCTGGCAGCAAAGGAGCACACCAGGGCACCACTCAGGGATTCTGAGCAATTAGCCAATCCATTAAGGAGAAGCCATGCAGCTATTTGGGAAATGTATGTGTGCAGAATAGTTAATGTAACAAGTGTACTGGTGAATCTGAACAGCAGATTAACGCTTCTTGCTTGATCCAGGAAGTCACACTCAGATGAGTTTTTTTTAATAGTTTTATTTCCAAGAGACTTTGATAAGAGCAGGTCAGGGACAGCAAAAAGACACAAACAAAGAAATCCAGTCCCACATATTTATGCTGAGCAGGTGAGAGATACATAGTGTTCAAGCCATGTGGCCAAGTTGCATAGGCCTTCTGTAAATAATTCATTCTGGTGATTTCCAAATTAAAATAGTGAGAGGGGGCATATGGGATGATTACATTTCACATTCCCATGAAATAAAGTTATGTGTATGGGTCATTTGTTGAAAAGATCTGCCGGTCTCTGCAGCCACAGATGCTGATGTCGAAATTGGAAATTGCATGAATACACAAATGAACAATGAAGTGAATCAAAATTAGTAGTATAACGCAAATAAAGCCCAGTGATAGTACTATCCAATGATCCAGTGCCTGCATTGTTCATAGAGCAGGTCAAAACCGCACAGAACAGCTGCCCATAAGCTCTTGTTCCTCTCAATAGCCCGCCAAGGAAATCGCAGTGCCACCAGCCTGGCGTCATTATGAAAGTGTGTCACAACCTGTTACCACAGCCCAGTTGTGGAAGAACTAAGGTGTTTTATTTGGAGTTACCTCTGAGGGCAGCTCATCACATATGGCCCAATTACTGTAAGCTATAAACATAATATAGTTTATTATGGAATGCTGACAGCCTGTGTTGACACGACACACTACCCAGCACTGCTAAACTCCATGCCTGATGTCCTCAGTCACATAGTTGTCGCGCCTAACTGTTTCACTACTGTAGCGAGCTCACATTCTGTGTCTCTCCTCGTGAGATCAGGATGAGGCCCTGTGGGTTTGATTGATTCTTATGAAACTTGAGGGGTAACTCATTGGGTCTCATTCACCAATATCTTGCTACGTTTTTTCTTAAATATGTTCTTAAGAGAGATCCTAAGAAAAGTCGAGGCTACGTCTCATTTATGACGTATTCACACTACAGAATTTGTTTGCACCTGTTCTTATCGTAAATTGAAAGCGGGTGCCAGCTGTTCCGTATTAGCATAGGTAAATGCACGCCAATCATATAAAAGGGCATGAGACTGCAAGGCCCTGTGCACATGAGTCCGAGTTAAATTGGTTAAACTCACTCGTCAGTATGAATAGCCTTACCGTCCACACACGGCGTCAAACCGCTAGCTTTTCGGTGGCGTAGCTGGCTAAAGCGGTGTTTTGTTCCGTGCGCCGGCAGGTCACAAGGAGCTGAGGTGGAGCCCAGTGTGGGCGAGTGAGGGTGGAAGCCATAACTGACAAGCGACACAGAAATCACACACAGAAACTGAGAAAGAGAAGTTGAGACAGAAGTTGCGAATGACAAATCTAAATGCAGTGGAGCACCGGAGTCCAACTGTTGTATCTGGTACCATCAGTAGTGGATATAAAATAACACAAAATAAAGGCATGGGATGAAATTACTCGTTCAGTGAACACTGTATCCAGAGGACGCACAGCGTTATGGGAGCTGGACCAGCTCATCTGGGGTATTATTGGCAAGACAGCAAATAATTATTAAAATATATTACAAATGACAACAAATATTATTGTATTTCAAAAATTGTATTTAATAGTATACAACTGTAGAATATATGATTCCGCACAAACCTCAGCACTCAAATGTGGGTATAAGACTGCTCTTGAGTGTTCGTAGATTCTGTTCTTAGCTTAGAACAAATACCAAATAAGAATGACTACAGTAGAGCCGATGTCATCAATTACAGTGGATTCATGTCCTTAGTGTCAGATGGTTGACGCTGACAGACAGTGGAGAAGTGGGGTTTAAGCAGAAAATTATTTGTAAGAATGATTGGTGAATGAGGCCCATTGTCTGTAACATAGGAGCCCCAAAAGCAATTAGTACTGTATGTTTCTGTAAACTTGTGATGTACTGTATCACTGCATATTTTACATTTACACATCTCTCCTTTCCACCACTTTCCTTTGTGGCAGCCTTGCCTGATCTGGAGAACAGTGGTGTTAGGAGGGAATATGAACGGTTAAGTCTGGCCTTTACTAAACCATTTGAATCCACAGTCTCTTTTAAGGCTTGCTTGCTTTCATTCTGCCATAAAGCCTTCAATGCCATTTGGTTTGTGAAGCCAATTCTTCCAAAGTGCTTGGAGATTTGCTTTCATCCCATCCAAAGACAGGAGTGATGAAAGAGACTGAACTTGGGGGGAAAAAAAGAGATAGAACAGAGTAGGCCTATGGCTCTGTCAAGAGGCCTAAAAGCTACAAAGGTATGTATTAGAGGTCTTCTCGGGTCTAAAATGTGGACCCGAAACCGAGATGGACCTGAGACATTCATTCCGAGATCCAACTAAATCCGATCATTTAAAAAAAAAAAAATACGGGACCAGATTTTGTCCGAGAGCAGGAGTAGGACAGAGACCCGAGACCCGAGTCGGATCAGGTATTTTACGGATCCGACAGGCAGTAGTAGCAAGTAGCAGTAGCATTAATCGCTTAGGCTGTCACGGCTGTTGTCTTGCATGCTGTTGCATCACAGTTGGATGGAATTGCGATTTATCCTCTCAATCTCGACAGGATCAATCTCTGTTTTGTCAGGCTGTGATGTGGCAGCATGGAAATGAAACGGCCGTAAATAAATAAGGCTACACAAAGCTGCCGCTAGGTTTGACCTCTTTCATTTTCTTTCAGCTTATTTTTCACAAGGTAGCCTACTGTGGCTGCCGTGTCTCGCCCGCGGTCTCACTGAATTCGCATCATGCGTTTCTCTCGGGTATTACGCATAAGGATAAACAGACCCGGGACCCGAGGTAATAGAATCGGATCCACCCGAACCCAATTGACCATAATAAAAGCGTGGAAATGTGGGCCCGGACCCGTACAGGTCTCGGGTCCGGTTTGGGTCCTCTCGGATTTACCCGACCCGTGAAGACCTCTAGTATGTATTGTCGATTGACTGTTGTGGGTCCCCAGCCTGCCTCACCCACGCCTCATCAGCCCTCTACCCCCGCGCCTGTTCAGCCTTCCACCTCTGCACGCTCTCTGAGAGCGTTGGCTAGGCGACGACACAGCCGGTCCCCATCTGCAATCAACGCACCTGACGCTGATTAGCTCCAGGCTATAAGACCCTGCCAGACCTGCTGCTCATCGCCAGAATGTAGCCAATGTTACACGGTACTAGCGTCTAATCTCAAGAATCCCTGAGCCCTACCTTACCCCGTCTGTCTGTTGTTTCCCCCTAGTCTCCTACGGACCCTCTCCTGCGTCTCCATGGCCTCTTCCATCCCCGGACCCCCTGAGCCCCCCCCCTCCCTAGCCCCTGGACCCCACGGACTGACTTCCCGGTGTTACCCTCGCCTTCTCTTTCGGACTGCCCCTTTTGGACTTCGGACTGGACACTGCTTTTCAGCGCACGCACATCTTAACAACACCCGCCTAGCCATCTCATTTTGCACATGGTTAACGATACACATAGCCTTCACGCACCACACATAGTTAGACACACACCTCATATCCGAGCCTACCAGTGCACCACACACTCTCCCGCATACCCCCTTCCCCAGCCGCGAATAAACTATGCCCTCGGGCTGAACGGTCCTACCTGTCCTCTGCCGCCTTCTTGGTTCCCCCCCAATCGTACCACTAAAACGTAACATTGACAACATTATTTTGAATCATTCTGCCATGCAGGCTTGGCTGACATTGCGGGACCAGCTCAGCAGCACATACTGTAGACAGAGGAGAAAACAGAGGAGTAGACAGACTGGATAACTCACAGGACTCATCTGGGATGTCCACTCAGAGAGAGAAGTGACTGACAAACAGCAGCGAGCTCACCGCTTATATTTCCTCTTCCATCTGGTCCACCGTGCTCTCCCTCGACCCCAGACGGAGAGCTGCACGTAATTAAAATTAATTAACTTGTCCGCGGCAAAGCAAAAACCAATTATCCCAGCACACACTTGCTTGTCAACAAAACGCTTCCCCTTGTGAGAGGCATGGGCCGCTTGTTAAAACGCTCTGCAGTTGGCCTCCGCCAGTGAACTGGAGACATGATGGATGCTGGCTTCTGCTATGGGTGCCTGTGTTTTTAATGAGTTCCCCCAACATATTACTGGGTCATTATAGAAACCAGGATGGACATGATGGAAGATGATGAGATATGATAATATCCGAGTAATGGCTGGGATTATTATCAGTTAATGCTGTTGTTGTGCACTACGGTCTGTGACATCAGTTGTGTATGGGTTTGTAAAGGGTAGGTCACGAGAGTCAGTGTTGTTCGGGTGAAAGTAAATGTCACAGAAGGTTTCCCATGGAAATTATATTCATTGTGAAATAGTTCTAGGTGGGAAACTCTGGAAGACAGCTTATGGTCCACCACAGTGCCAAAAGCTGCTCAGATTTCTACACCTCAGCAGACCCCCCCCACCCCCCCATGTACGCATGTATTTAAGCTGTCAAAACATGTCATCGTTCGCTCTTGCCATTACTGCTGATCGCTCGTATCTGCGCACTCACTGCTTCCACGTTCTTTGCTCTTGCGTTCCGTGCTCATGTTTGTGTTTTGGTGCGTTTGCCCAGGCGTTCAGTGCATTTCTCCGGTCCGGTCGCGACCCAGTCTCAAGACTACATGTTTGGACGCGTTGCAGGCTGCTTGCGCATCTGGCCACAGGGGGGGCAGCGCCCCCCCCCCCCCCCCCCTTGCCCCAGCCGATTCGGGGTGTTATGCTTGACGCGCAGGGGCGTTTAGTTATTGCTGGGTGGGAGCTGCTCTCCTCGCTCAGGCGTCATGCCTCCGGGCCGCTCTTTGTTTCCCGGCTGCCCACGCTGCCCGGTCCTTCGAGCACTGCGGGACTTGGTCTGCTCGGACATGTGCTGTCATTCGGACCTCCGTTTGGTCCCTGTTGTGCGGCGGGTGGACCGGCGTTTCTGTTTGTTAAGCATCGGCTTTGACTCGTCCGTGTCCCTCCGGTGTTTATTGATGCCGCAGCCTCTGTGGTTTTGGGGGATATGTTCGGTAACCGATTTTCTAGTGCTTCGCCTACCGAACTGACCTCACCGCCTACCAAATCAGTTCCACGGCGCATGGAGCTGTATCTCTGTCGTCGCTAATATTATGTAGGGCCCTCAGTGGTCTAGGGAACGCTTTCTCTTCTGCGATAACGAAGCACCGTGAATATTATCAACTATGATCGTTCGAACATTCCGTTCAATAATAATTCATGCGCTGCCTCACATGGCTGTCCGGGCAGGAGAACTTCATTTTCCACGCGTCCTCATCCCTGGCCTCAACAATCAAATCGCTGATTCGCTGTCCCGGTTTGATTTACAGAGTTCCGCAGACTGTGCCTGGCTGCGGCCCCGTCCGGCCTGGCCTACCCTCCTTTCAGCAGACGGTGAAAGGAGGGCAACAAACGATGCCCTCGTGCCCTCCTGT
Organism: Borostomias antarcticus; assembly: GCF_949987555.1. NCBI lineage: Eukaryota > Metazoa > Chordata > Actinopteri > Stomiiformes > Stomiidae > Borostomias > Borostomias antarcticus. The sequence continues at coordinate 17,253,208 of NC_140235.1, forward strand.
AATACACTGCCCGATACATGAGAGCTGGTCTAGAAAAACCACATTAACCATATGAAGGCATGGTCTCATTTCACTGCTTCTGCTCCACATTTGATGTACCTTCATGCCCGTTAACATTTCGGTTTTATCAGCATTTATAGTCCATCGTGTTGAATCCAGACGGCTGCGGCCTCAGTCAGTTAAAAGTGTCATAGCAGGTGTACAATTTCACATGCGCTGCCTGGACCCCTTCATCGGCATACGAACGCTACCTCGGGCCCGGCGTCCAGGCGTTTCGGATGCTTAAAGCGATGAGCGGACCGTAACCAAGTTGTGTTGTGTCACTGCGGATTTCACGTGGTTCGTGCGGATATAGTCTTATTTAAAATGCATATTGTAATTGCTCGTGAAACTATTAATTAATAAACATATTAGTAAATTAATATTTAATGCATTCATTAATACAATTAGAATTAATATTGGCTAATAATTATAATTTACTATTATTGATAAACTTATATTAATTAATCCATGGTGAAATGGCACATTTGTTGGTTAAGAGCTTCCCCTGCTGGCTATTCAGGTGCTTACAGGCTGCAATTGGCTTACCCGTCCTAGTCAGAGCGCTCCCGCCGACCCCTTCGTGTAACATGTGGGCCTCGGAGCTGCCGGCGTGTTCGTCTAAATTATCCCCTAAAATTATCGAGTGGACGCTAGTGCTTTCACTCAGAGCTGCTGGTGTGTGCTGGGGGGTATTGCTGCATTTGTCTGGTATTCCACTATGCACCGGCTAGTGGAAGCCGGGGAATTACACTAGCTTAGTCTCTGTGGCGCTCCGTGGTGATCGTGGGCCAAAACATCTCCGAAGGGCCATCCAGCGGTCCCTCCGGTCACCATGGAGGCAGAGACACTAGGCTGTATCTCCTTCGGACTCCACGAAGCGCTGGCCCGTGGAGGCCAGGGACTATAATGTACAGCAGTCCCCTTGTGGTGCTCTTTGACAGTTTTAGTGGGCTGAGTTACCTCCGAGTGTCTTCCCGATCGCGGCCCACTCTGATCGTCATAGAGGCAGGGGGCTAGATGCCGTTCCCTCTTCCTGCATTCTGGGCCAAGCGGCCCAGAGGGGGGGAACATCTAGATTACCGCTTTCCACATGCGTGGAAGGCAGGGGGCCCCCCGAACAGATCACACCGCCAAAATTCATATGCGTAAAAAATTCATATGCTGTATATATTGTTGCATGCTAATAAATGGGTCAATTTTGACCAAAGTGATCTCGACTGAAATCCATTTTGTACAACTCTAGAGATACAAAGGCAGTGTTGCTCAGGGAGCATGAATGGAGGACATCCACTGGGTCCTTGTTACATAAAATATTATATCTGGGCAATTTCGGACAAATTGTAATATATCAGGCATATTTTGGAATTATGTTGATGAACCTGGCCTATTGTGTATGGGCAGTGAGCATGTGTCACAGCAGCTTGTGAAGTGATATACACTTACTTCAAACACCTAAATGTAGCCAGAGCATATAACATCGCGCTGGCGTACTCACACTCACTCACTCCTTACTCTGACGCCCTGATTGCCCTTGACAGACGTTATGGACGTACATGGGATTGTGTCATCCAGGAGATCCGCGAGATCGAGCGTCTTCCCCCGGTCAAGGATGACCGGGCCCTGGATAATCTGTCAGTTAAAGTACAGTCCCTAGTGGGGATGCTGGAGTCCCAACAGGATAAAGGGATGCCTGAGTTGCAAGCCAACTCCAACGTGGAGCGTATCTTCTAGAAACTTTCCTGATTCCGCCAGGAACAGTTCCGGAGAGAAAGGGACCACCGCAACCCGAACGCCCCTGAACAGACACTGCCGGACCTATCCGACTTCCTCACCAGAGAGGTCAGCAGCCTAAGTCGACGTCTTCGCACGGGGCGGCTTGACCCTCAAGGAGCAACCAAGGAAGACGAGAGGCCAAGGCAGGCCTATCACAGTAATGCACCAAGCCGAGTCTACGCGGCAGAAGACTAAGAAGGAGTGGAAGCCCGCCTGCCAATACTGTAAAGGAGACCACTTGCTGTCCCAGTGCATCACTTTCAAGAAACTGACTACAGCAGAAGTAATGCCGCGTTCCAGATAGGATTTTGAGCCCGTAAGTTACGACTTCAAGTCACGACTCACGACTTCATAGCGTTCCAGGCAAACTGTCTGAATGCGTGGCATTCTGGATAAATGTAAACAAGCCGATATGGTAAAAGCTTGAGATTTGGCACATTGTCAGTGCTGGCAAGCTAAACATTGTATGCCTAATTTCGCTATGCTAAGAAATCGTATGTTACATTTTATTTATTGACATCATCGACTTTTCGCCGTTTGCATGGTCACGTTCAGGTTAACCTTAATGTTAGCTAGCTAGCACTAGCTATCTCGTCAACATATTTGGGCATCATTACATACACATAGCAGATTGTAGTGCATAATTGTTTGTATTGTTTTGATTACAACGTACAAATTTACTTTACGTTGCCATAAAGTTATCTTTGTCGCCATACCCATGGGGGCTGCCATCTTGCTTAGAGGGCTGTGTGACATCAGAGAGCGCAACTGGGAGTACATCGATCTGGTACGAGTTCACGGGTGGGAAGTTATGGGTTTGACTGCCATTCCAGTGCATTTTCACGTGTAGAAGGTCGGAAAAACACGAGTTACGGGTTGCCTGGAACGCGCCATAAGTCAGTGGCTAAAGACCAACAACCGCTGCTTCCGCTGTGCACGTAACCACATGGCAGTGGAATACCGTCGTAACAAGAAGTGTGGCAAGTGTGATGGCACTCACCTTGCGGTACTGCACGAGTACAACAGGCGAGATCCCGCCCCACCGACCGCATCGAGAGCCAACGTCCCGCGAAGAGTGGGAGCTCCCGAGTGCTCCTTAAGGGGAGACACGGTAGGTGAAAACATCGTTTTCAACGCCCTGGTCAAATTTGAGATTTTGTGCTAGTTTGCTTCCATAACATGTCTTCTTTCATACTAGTGGAAATAAAACATCAAAAATACGCATTTAGATGTTTATTTTACTTCATTTAGTCTGTAGATTCTTCCTAAATTCACCAAAAGTTAGCATTCTTTCGAAACGAGCCGAACCCCAGGCGTTATTTGGATCTGGTCATCCCAGGTATCATTGGAAAGATCTGGCTCTCGAGCGTAATGTTATCGCAACCAAACCTGATAGTTTCATTTGTATCAGCAACCAATCGTGGAAATACAAAGGCGGGTTTGATGCTAAACGTGAAATCTCATTGGCTGTTGTTGATTTCTGAGAATGTGATTTGTTCAGCGCGTCATGTGACACGTTTCCATTTCCTGATATCTAATCCAAACAATGCCGTCTGTAAAGCGTTCTAAACGGAATAAGCAACAACGACAACAGTGTTTGCCCGCAAGGTTGAACAGAAAACAAGAGAAACTAAATGGAAAGGTTTACATTTATGAGACAAAAAGTGCCTATTCGCACAAGTTGTCATTAGCCAGTGCTAGCATGTCCAGTGAGCAGCAGGGAGATGAGGCTAGCGTTAGCATGTCCAGTGAGCAGCAGAGAGATGCGGCGCGTTTGAATGAGCTGATAACTGGGTTGATTTGTCCTAATTGTGCAGGGACTGGTCTTAAAATTAACATAGATTCTCAGAATAGTGGGTTCTGTAGTACTTTGCTCTTAGAGTGCAGTCTTTGTGAGAAATGACTATCGCAAAAGTGTCTACACATCGACTCGGCTTCATAATACAACTAGGAATGATGTTGCATTTGATGTCAATGTGAGGATGGTCCTCTTAGCGCACGAGTTAGGGTTGGGATATGCAGCGCTCCAAAAGATTAGTAAAGTGTTAGGGATCCCAGGGCTTCATCTGAAAACGTATCAGAAACATGACAAGAGGGTGACAGGTAGGCTATTGAAACGTGTTCCCTCTTTCTCTCTCTCTCTCTCTCTAGCCAATATCAGAAGCCTATACATATGCACAGTAGTCTCCCTCTCTCTACCTGTGGCATTTCTACATGCATCCATAAACTGACCAAATAAACTGTTTTAATTTCAGTTGCTGAAATAGAGAGAGGTCTGGAGTCCTTGCACAGAAGCAGAGAGCAGATTAGGCAGGCATATGCAGATGTGGACCCAGAGGTAGGTAAGCTGACTGCCAATAAATGCAAAATGATACAAAATTATTACAGTTATTGAGAATTATTACAACGATTCTCAATAACCAGCGTTCAGTGGACAACATGAAGGCGGCAATATGGGGTCTGCTTCACTGATGACAACCCCATGCGCACCAGGAACATATTGTGGTTTTAGGACAGTTTTGTGGACTGCAGCTGAGTGGGTTCTACAAACCAGCTGCCTAGAACAGTTTTGTTGATAGCTAGTGTGGTGCCATCTGAGGAGTGACTCTGTAGACCTATGACGGCGTAGCTTGATGTCTCCTATTGTGTTGCTTTTGATGATGGTTATATCACTTGTTTGTTTGGCAATCTATATTTAGCTTCTATTGTTGTTTACCCTGCATTGTTTACCACATCTTGTCCTGTGTATTTATGAATCAGCTTACTCTTCATGTTCATTCATTCATTAATATTTTCTCCATGTAAAACTGTTATGGCCGCGCGCTGGCTGCGTCCCGATCTTCTCGGCCGATTCCAATGTTCTGGTTCCAATGTTGCCGCGCCCTCATTGGCTGTCCCAATGTTGGCCGCAGAGCGCCATTGGCTGTTCTAATGGTTCCAATGTTTGCTCGGCCAATCGGCGCGTCTGGTCCCGCCCTTAAGCTTGAGCTCCTCGCGCGCTGGCGCTGCATTCGAACTGCGAAAGCAAAGACGACGAGACGGGACACCGGGGACGGGACACCGGGGACGGATTTACAGTCGGGAGACGGAGACACATTTTGAGAGACACGACGTCGTTGGCGTGGAAAAGTAAGTCTGAATTAATTATTTTCTGGTGAAATGGTAGGCCACAGTAGCCTAACCTACAGCGACCGCACTGTCGCTTTTTGTTATTTTGCCGCATGTTGACTTACAGTATTAGCTACAGTGAGGCATACAGTGAGGCTCGGTGGCCGATAATGCTGGCGACGTTACAACGACAAAAGTCGCCGATGAGCTAAGAAAGGCATCAATGAATTATTTTTGGTGAAAGGGTAGGCTACAGTAATCTACAGTAATCTACAGTAATCTACAGTAGGCTACAGTAATCTACAGTAGGCTACAGTAATCTACAGTAATCTACAGTAGGCTACAGTGATCTACAGTAATCTACAGTAGGCTACAGTAATCTACAGTGATCTACAGTAATCTACAGTAGGCTACAGTAATCTACAGTGATCTACAGTGAGCGCACGGTCGATCCAACTCTAGTTGGCTGTAACGCTACAGTGAGCTAGCCTACAGCAGTGTTTGGGACTCTGGGACTCGTTCCTAGTTCAGTCAGAATAAAACGTGAAGCTTTTTAAAATAAAATAAGAAATCATTTTTACTTTCTTTCATACAGTTACTTCATAGCTATGGCTAGTTGGTGAAAGTGCTGGTGTCTTGGTTTAGTTTCTGGTACACTCTGTAAGAGAGGGAGTTGTGGAGAGGGTGTGGGTGTGTCTGGGGTGAGGGGGTGGTAGACCTGTTTTGTGCCAAGGTTAAGGACTACTGGGACTGTGTATTCGTCAGCAGAGGGTGTGTGGGGGAGGGGAGGGGGCTAGAGTCCTGTGAGAGCCCTGTTTTCTGTAAAGGTGTGTCTGGGGGGAGGGGGTGGTAGAGGTGTGTCTGGGGGGAGGGGGTGGCACAGGTGTGTCTGGGGGGGGGGGGTGGCAGAGGTGTGTCTGGGGGGGGGGGGGGGGGTGGTAGAGCCCTGTTTTCTGTAAAGGTGTGTCTGGGGGGAGGGGGTGGCAGAGGTGTGTCTGGGGGGGAGGGGGTGGTAGAGCCCTGTTTTCTGTAGAGACAGTAAAAGAAAAATCAACTGAAGGCCTAGCTGTTGTATATTAACTCTCTGTCTTTTTCCTTTTTTGTTAAATAATGGATTTCAAACCTGATTCAGATTTTAAATTTATGAGTTTTAAAATGATCTACATTGTAGGTGTGTGTGTTTGTGTGTGTATGTGTGTGTAAAAGTGTCCCATAATCTTTTGCAGCTCTCCCACCTGTGGTGGCCAGGTCTGTGAGACGGCGGGTTTCACCCCCTACCATCCAGCCGTGTAAGAATACATTTGATTCAGATTTTACATTTGTGAGTTTTAAAATGATCTACATTGTAGGTGTGTGTTTTTGACCACAAATACAGTAGTTTGGAGGAGTGTGTGTGTGTCCTCTCCTCACCTCTCTGTCTCTTTGCAGCAACTCAGTCAGGTCCAACTACATTAGTGGCAGTTGAGATCACTGATGAAGAGCTGATGGAGGAGTGCTCATTCTGGTCTGATCTCCCAGATGTAGTCGGTATGTCAATGTGTATATTTGTCTTTATCGCTCTAAAGAGTATCATGAATATATGAATAGAGGTTTTGTTTACTCCTCTTTCTGTCATTGCAAACAGGTTATTCTGTAAGTGACATGTTAAGTGGAATCATGTGGTAGTCGTACGTTGTAGTTGTAGTAAATGTCACTGCTTTACTCCTGCTCTGCATGGTAGTGTTGGTGCTCTCTCTCCATCACTGGTATAGTCACTGGCTATAGCTCGTCTTGTCTTCTCATCTAGCCAATCATATTAACACTCTGAGAAACACTCATCTTGGTGTGGCTTCCACTATTTACTTTGCTATTTGGCTGCAATCATTTCAATTCAACTCTTTGCACACTGCATTGTAGTAATAAATTAATGCAATTCTGTACCAAATTAAAGTATTGTGTTAAAGTTAAACTCTTGTGCAATATTATGGTAGATTAACCTTTGTTTTATTAACTGTGTAGCTCCAGCTCCAACATCCTTGTTGTTGGCTGACAGGCCTGTTGCTCAGCCAGAGGTCATCACTGAGCCAGAGGTAATCAATCATTCTTATTGTTATTATTATCATTATTATTATTATTATTATTAATAACAATAATAATTTGTAATAACCTAATGTCTGTCTTTCACAGGTTGTTCCTCCAACCGCCACCACCCTGCCAGCTCCTCCATCCCTAGCCTTGGACAGACTGAGAATCAGGCCACAGCCTCCGCCTGTCACTCACAAAGAGGTAATCAAACACGCACACACACAAACACACACACACACACACACACACACACACAGAGAGAGCTGAACCTAATGTGTTCTCTCTTTCACAGGTTCTTCTGCCTGATGGGTGGATTAAAACCCTCCCTAAAGAGCAGCACCAGTGGGTGAGCAAGGCGCTCTTCAAAGCCGATGCCAGTGGGAAAGCGGTCATCAAGAGCGACCTGACCCTCTGGTATCACCCCCCTCCGCTGCCCAACATCTTCCACCAACCTCCGGCTTCTCCAGATGGGTTCTTCCTCCGCCCGCTCTGCCTGTGGATGCCGTACCGCTTGTGGGCCTACAAGTTTGTGTGCACCCAGCCAGACTGCAAGAACCACGCCCTGAAGTCCTGCAGTCGGCCGTGCAAGGAGCATGCGCTCACAAGCTGTGGCCTTTATAAAGTTGTGCGCAAGGTCCTGGACCTGGAAGGGTGGTACTTCCTGGCTACGGAGTACCTGGAGTGCCGCCGCTGTACCAAGAAGTACACTTCCTGGTCCCTCGACATCCTGGATCAGCTGGAGCCCGGACGCAGGTGCCTGTTTCCAGCTGTTCTTACCTACCAGTGAGTAGACACACAGCTTTTATGCAAAATAGATTATAAAAAAAAAAGCCCTGCTGATTCAAGTTATCCTATAACTAATGATTGTCTTATCTGCCCATCTCTCCATCAGTCTGGCCTGTGACATAAAGGTGTTGAAGCTGATGAGGGAGAGGACTCTGGGGAACAGCACCACCAGGCTGTACAACCAGATCAGGGAGCAGCACAGTGAGCGCTGGAAGGCCCAGACCATCCTCTACCTCAGCACCTGCAAGAAGTTTGCTGTCCCGGGTGCTGCGGTGAGAACCGTCCTGCCTCCGATTCCCATGATCCCTGTGCCCTCACCCCGTTGGCTGCTGACCGTCCGCGCTGCTGATTTGGTGCCCAGGATGGAGGAGATGAAGGCCCGGATCACCTCCGTGTATGGGTCCATCTTGAAGATGGACTCCACAAAGAAGGTAACAATGAATGGCAGAATGAAAACATGAATTGTATCCCTGTAAAATATAGATATATTAATGTCATCCCTATGTTATACATCTGTTTGTTGTTAGGTGACCAAGAAGCTGGCGGGCAAGCTCCAGGGGAGGGCAGCCTGGGCCACCAACGTGGCCAACGAGCTGGGGCAGGTGCTCATAACGGTCCTGACAGAGGCGGAGGGAGTGGACCTGCTCCCCATGACAGCAGGCCTGCAGCAGCGCTACCAGGACGCGGGGGTCCCACCTCCCGTGCTGCTGTATGTGGACCGGGACTGCTGCTCTGCCCATGGCCCGGGCAAAGCGGCAGCCATGTTCAGCCAGTGGGACAAGCTTGTGGTCCGGCTGGACATCTGGCACTTCACCCGCCGGCTGGCTGGGGGAGTGACCACGGACTGCCATCCTCTCTACGGCTTGTTTCTGAGCCGCCTGTCAGGCTGCATATTCGAGTGGTGCAGAGAGGATGTAGACCTGCTGATGGCGGCCAAGCGCGCGCTACTGGAGGCTTCCTCCCTGGGACCCATCAGCGACGCCCAGGTGTCCAACAGCATCTCGAAGAAGGAGCTGGTCATGCACTGTCGCCGCCGCACTCGTGGGGTGCAGGAGACCGAGCGGCGTCTGAAGGAGCTGTTCAGGGACTTCTGGAGCTCCACCGACACCCTGGGCGTTCCGTTCCTGGACCACCGGAAGATTGAGGTCATCTGGGACAGCCAGCGGCGTCACCTGGAGTGCATCCAGGATCCCCCCGGCGTGCAGATGTACACCCAGACAGGCAGGGAGAAGAAGGGAGGGCTCCTCCTGCCTGTGTTCCGCTGCTCCCGGGGGTCGTCGTCACTGGAGTCCTTTCACCTCCACCTGAACCGGTTCATTCCAGGTATATACTCAGACATTTAAACAGATGTTGTTAAGCTCATGTTCACTTAACCAGTGGCTGGACGTTGGGTGAGAGTTTATTACTACAAAAAAATATTGTTTCATTTTTTAAAGGAACTCGCCTGAGGGGGGGCCACTACCATGCCTTCCTCCTGGAGGGGCTCACCAGGTGGAATGAGGACCGGGCTGGGATAGCTGTGGAGGGGCACTACGGACCATCCATCCACAGCTATGACGGCCGCCTGAAACAGGCCATCAACTCCCTCACTGAAGAGTTGTTGGCTTGTAAGATAGCTGAGGACTTCACGCACCCTGTTCCATACACTGGTATGTATTCTCTCTCTCCCTTGCACTCTCTCTCAGGTTCTTACACAGAACACACACACACACACACCAGTAAGTAAACCCTTTCTGTACTTTGTTTCAGGTGAGCTCATCGGACTGGACTGGACTACCTCCTCTCCCAGATTGGAGAAGAACCAGAAGAGCTGACCAGGGACCCAGAGGTGCCTGATGGAGTGAGGGAGGAGGACTTTGAGTTGGAGGACGACGAGGGGATCGATCTGGGCAACGAGGAGGATGTAGATCCTACCATTGTCCTGGAAGACCTCCTGCCTCCTCTACCCAGGGCACCTCCCTCTCAGCCCGGTCCAGCACCTCCCTCACAGCCTGGTCCAGCGCCTCCCTCACAGCCTGGTCCAGCGCCTCCCTCACAGCCCGGTCCAGCGAGGGACAACCCAGCCGAGCAGGAGGGTGCTGCGGCGCCAGAGGATGACAATGTAAGATTTACTGTAGATCACACTAGACATGCAGGGAAATGCACAGTGACTCAGCACCCCCCTTTCACTGCATGTTTTACCCGGTATTACTGTACATGTGCCAAATAAAACTACCTTGAACCTTGAAAAAAAATTAATTTGGTTTTTAATAATCATCTTGTTGATTTCCTTTTCTTCTCAGGACTTCCTGGGACCAGATGGAGCGCCGGGGTACCAGCATGTGGTCCGCCTGGGACACGCACTGCTCAGTCTGAGGGACCAGGCGTGGATCTCCAGGCAGAAGGTGCTGGAGATCAAAACTCTCTGGGCAAAGCTGACCCCGGATGACAAGAAGGCGGTGACCTACCCTGAGAGGTTCCGGGACCGACTAGTGAAGGGGCGCTTCAGGACTAGTCGCTCAAAGACGGCTGTCACTCCAGGAGTGGACAGTCTGAAGCGGTATGTAGAGAGAGCTGTATTTTGTCAGTCACACACTTTATCACACTCATTTGTTTACTTCTTTACTCAATAGCAGCCATTTGTTTACTTATTTGCCTTTTCTCTCCATCCAGCTGCCTTCTTGGACAAGGTGTAGGGCCTTCTCAGTGGCCGGACAGTAGCCGCCTTGTGGAGGCCATTTTCAGAGAGCTGTGTCTCCTCCACCCTGCCGGCAGGACCATTGCTGGGGTGAGGTTGGACCGCTGGGCGACCATCCTCCGGGACTACCGGAGGATCAAAGACCTGGTCGACGGCAGTCCAGACCTCCAGGCCAAGACAGAGATCCGCTTGTTTCAGGTCAATAAGCTGACCCTCAGCCAGTGGTACGTACTTATAATAAACCAATACTATTCAAACTATGTTATTAATATATATTTAATAAATTGGTGTACTGAATGTTATTGCTCTGTTTGTGCAGGCACAACAAAAGGCAGAGGAACCAGGAGCGGGCCATCCTGGACCCAACGCCATGGAGACCCAGTGTGGAGGTACCTGCTGCTGACGCCCCCGCCCACTTACCACCAGCTGATAGTGGAGTGCGTCAGCAGCAGCATACAGAAACTTTCTTCACTGTGCCAGAGGACAGGAGTGGAGAGGCTCCCCAAAGGGGCAGGGTTTCAATACACCGGTCCACCTCTGACCCTGCCCCGCTCCTTCACACCACCCCTCTGCCTCATGCTACGGCCCTCCCTGCCCCACTCCCTCACACCACCCCTCTGCCTCCTGCTACGGCCCTCCCTGTGCCGCCGGTTCCTCCAGGTCCCCAGCTCCCCAAGACCACAGCCTGGAGGAAGAAGAAAATGGAGGAGGCCCAGGCCACCCAGGTCAGGCCGCACAAGGCCTATGACACATACAGGTGCAAAAAGTGTGGGTTGCCTAAAACAAAGGAAACGGGGCACAGACGTTTTAAGAACACCACATTCTGTGCTCAGACGTCTGGGGGGAAGACGGTCGAACAGTGGCTGGAGGAGATGAAGAGGAAGTAAGAGGAAGGAGTTGTATTATATTGTATATATGTTATTATTGTGAATATCTGTTTTTATTAAAATGTTTCTTTTTTTAACTTGTGTGTTGATTTTCAATTAATTCATAGAATAGATAGTTCATAGCTATAACTAGCTGGTGGAAATGTCTTGGTATTGAATGGAAACCTTTATTTAGTCAGGGGAGTCAATTGAGAGCCACCCACAAGCAATTTGGGGTTCAGCGTCTTGCTAAGGACACTTGGACATGGAGCCCTATGGCTCACTGAATATGTATTGATATTTTAAAGGCCAAGTGTGTAACATACACCCTATATCATGTTTGTTTGTTAACTTATAATGTGTTGATTTTCAATTCATTCATAGAATAGATAGTTCATAGCTATAACTAGCTGGTGGAAATGTCTTGGTATTGAATGGAAACCTTTATTTAGTCAGGGGAGTCAATTGAGAGCCACCCACAAGCAATTTGGGGTTCAGCGTCTTGTTAAGGACACTTGGACATTTTGCGTCGGAGGTGGGGATTGAACCGGCGACCTTGGATCTCTACCTTGGCGATTACAATGGAGCCCTATGGCTCACTGAATATGTCGTGCTATCTTAAAGGCCAAGTGTGTAAAATTCATCAGTTCTTGATAGATCACTTCAGTGATATTCAGTGAACCCCTATATCAACGGCGCCGCTCAGGAGGCCGCAGGGGGTCGCAGGGGGCCAGACTAGAACAATGTGCATATTGCCTTCCTCCAGTTAAGTGCCACTCTTCTATTGTTTGATCCACCACCCAGCAAATCGACGTTTACTCGCCTACATTCTGCGCATAGGCGCCATCTGTTGTAGTTGGCCTACTCCACAAGGGACGTTTTAATTTGCTTTTATTGTAACATCCTTACCTGCTTAGAGGATAGTAGCCACAGTCATTGAGGGGAGGAGTTATCTTCTAGTTTGATTTGATTTCTACTTCATGTTTGCCGTGTGTTCATGAAGCTTATTTTTCTTTTTGATTTATTATTTGGAGTGTATAGTTTGGAGTGGGTTGCAGTGTATTAGTTGCCATTTGTTTAGCCCCCCCCCCCCCCCTTGTACTCTGTCCCTATCTCCCCGTAACAGCGGCCTAAGCATTTTTATTAGTAGTCTCCCAGTTGTGGATAGTACTGTAACTAGCAGACACCCCACTTATAATAGCAGCACACTGTCTCTTGTTGTGGGTTGCTGCCCGTTCCCCTGACTGCCCTTGTTGTCCCTAAGATACCGCTGGTGGACCCACTGTACCTCCTGGCCCATGTCGACAGACAGCGTAATGGGGACTGCCGCCGCAAGGACTACTGAAGACTCTTGGGCTGAATCGGACTAGAGACTGGACCCAATAGTGGCCTAAAGACACTTTTTTAATTGCTTGTTTCTTCATATTAAAAGACAATAAACTGTTGAACTTGGAACCTGCCTCTGCGCCCTGATTGGACGGATACTCCCTAGTAGAAATAGAAGGTCCGCACCCGTGACAATACCTCTGGGGAAAATAACCGCACAGTCAGTGTTAAAAGCCCTCACCAAGTTCTTTGCAACGTTCGGGCTTCCTAAGATCCTCCAGACGGACCAAGGAACAAACTTTATGTCCCGTGTGTTTGAACAGGTCTTGTCATCCTTATCTCTGGAGCACAGAGTCTCGAGCGCCTATCACCCCGAGTCCCAGGGGGCGTTGGAGAGATGGCATCAGACTTTTAAATCCATGTTGCGCAAATACTGCCTGGAAACGGGTAGAAGCTGGGATGATGGGGTCCCGCTTCTACTGTTTGCCATCCGGGAGACCGTGCAAGAGTCTGTAGGGTTCAGTCCGGCAGAATTGGTGTTTGGACACGTAGTACGTGATCCCCTGAAGGTTCTCAAAGAATCATTCATGTCTGAGGATCCAGTTCCTCCCCGGAGTGTGTTACAGTATGTGTCCAAGTTCCGTGTGCGCTTGCATAAGGCGTGCGCTCTTGCTAAAGCCTCTCTTTCTTCCTCCCAGGGCAGGATGAAGAGTCACTTTGATAAAAGAGCTGTGGCGCGTACTTTGCAGGCAGGAGACAAGGTTCTGGTTTTCTTACCAGTCATGGGAGCCTCTCTCTCTGCTCGGTTCTCAGGTCCCTATAGGGTTGAGAAAAAGTTAAGCGACACCGACTATGTGATCACCCTAACCCGGGTGCGTATCCTTTTCCTACCCCGACCCTACCCCAACCCCTGCCTCTATCTGGGCCCAGGCACGCACACACACTCAGACACACATCAGGGTTTGCCACACCTCTCCCATGATGCTCTTATCCTTTCTTGCTCTAAAAATGTAGTTTGATGTAATGTACTGCTCTATATATGGCTCTGTGTGCTACTAACCCTGTTCTGCCTCCCCTCTCCCTAGTGCCTCTCTCTCTCCCTCCTATCTTCTAACCAGGTCCAGTGGATGCCCCACTGTCACCAGCAGACCACCCTGAGACCGATAGATACCCCTGTGTCTGCTGCAGATGTCGTAACAAATTAGTTAACACACACACGTACACACAGACATACAACAGTCCACTTCCGGCTTTAGGCCTGGGCCCAGTACCCCCTACCCCTCACCCTAACCCGGGTCCGTATCCTCTTCCTACCCCAACCCTACCCCTGACCCCTGCCTCTACCTGGACCCAGGCACACTCACACACACACTGACATACACCAGTCCTTGGCTCAGATCCCTTCCCCTCACCGTAACCCGGGTCCGTATCCTTTTCCTACCCCCCACCCTACCCCAACCCCTGCCTCTATCGGGGCCCAGGCACGCACACACACACACACACACATTAGTGTTTGCCACACCTCTCCCATGATGCTCTTAGCCTTTCTTGCTCTGAAAATGTAGTTTGACGTAATGTATTGCTCTATATATGGCTCTGTGTGCTACTAACCCTGTTCTGCCTCCCCTCTCCCTAGTGCCTCTCTCTCTCCCTCCTATCTTCTAACCAGGTCCAGTGGATGCCCCACTGTCACCAGTAGACCACCCTGAGTCCGATAGATACCCCTGTGTCTGCTGCAGATGTCGTAGCAAATTAGTTAACACACACACACGCACACACAGACATACAACAGTCCACTTCCGGCCTTAGGCCTGGGTCCAGTACCCCCTTCCCCTCACCCTACCCCGGGTCCGTATCCTCTTCCTACCCCCACCCTACCCCTGACCCCTGCCTCTACCTGGACCCAGGCACACTCACACACACACTGACAAACACCAGTCCTGGGCTCAGATCCCCTTCCCCTCACCCTAACCCGGGTCCGTATCCTTTTCCTACCCCCCACCCTACCCCAACCCCTGCCTCTATCTGGGCCCAGGCACATTTATGCACACACAGACATACACCAATGTTTGCCATGTCTCTCCTATGATGTTATTAGCCTCTCTTACTCTGAAAATGTAATTCAATGTTATTTATTGCTCTATAAATGTTCTTAGCCGGTAGACAAACATACTCCAGGAGCTTGCTCGATCGCCTCGTTGAGAGGGGTCAGGGAAGAATTTTTACAGCTCACTTATCTGGCCCCCGGGTGATTACTGTTTTTTTTGCTTCCCTCTGGAATATGTAGGGGTGGGATGTCTGCCCACCTCCCTTGTTCTCTGTAAAGCATTGTGTTGCCTCTGGGTATGAAATGCGCTATATAAATAAAGCTTTGATTGATTGATTGATTGATCCATACACCTTATCGCAAGCGCCATTCGCGCGTATGTCACATCAATATGCTCAAGCTTTACCATTCTCGAGTTACCGATGGGCCTTCAAAACAGGAGGCAGGTTCAGTGGCGAGCACAGGGCCCGTGGTCCCCTCTGTTCCTGTTGTGGTGTTGTCCGAGTTGTGTCCAGTTAGACAGGTTGATGATGATGGTCTGTGGGTGCAGGCTGCGCCTCAAGAGTGTCCTCGTTTAGCGAATTCAGAGATGTTGTCGCTTCCTTCACATCTTAATCATTTGGGAGCGGACCAACAGACTGATGTTATACACCTTGCTAACTCTTTTCTCTCTCTTTTTAGTAATGTCCCATCACGTACGACTGCTGGAACACGATATCGATGTTGGTGCGGCGGCTCCGATCAGGCAACATCCGTATCGTGTGAACCAAGCCAAATGTGCTGTGATGCAGAACGAGGTTCTGTATTTGTTAGAGAACAACCTGGCTGTACAAAAGGCCAGTAAATTATCCATATTTTCCCATAGGACTTGGACTTTTAGTCAGGCAGCTGTTTGGCCACCTAGTGGTAGGCCCCTAATATTGCTAGGACACCGATTCTCACAGAATTCATTCATGTGTTAGTTTGCATGTAGTCCAGCAGTCGAGACGTCATTCCTTGTTGCACTACGTTTGTCCATTAAAGTTAGTTGTGCGTGCAGCAAAGAGTAAGTAAATGTAATGCCCTAAATAGTTTGTTTAGTGTTGGCAATTTGAACTTGCAATATCCTAACAGTATTATTATTTGATAGCTGATGTAGCTAACCTATAGATGTAGCTAATTAGCAGTGTACGGATTAACTTGTTAGCTTAGGTCTATTGACATTTCTAATAGAAGAGTGAGATTATCATTTAGAACAGATGTGAAAGAAGACTCGTTTCTAAGTTGTAATAGTTTATAGTTGATTATTTCCTTTTCATGAACAGAACCACATACTGATAAGACAAACAGAGTGGTGAAAACTGTGATGTGGGTTGAAGAGAATTAAATATTCCTGTTCGGACATCCGTCTCCCTGCGTTCTAACTGGACCACCTGTAGAGGTTGCCGCCGGGCAGTAACTGGCATTAGGCTATAATTCTGCATAATTCTTAACATGGTCCTTCGAGCCGGATCGGCAAGTTCTACAGCCTGCAATCATGTCTGATGAAGAACAGGAATACTTCGAGAAGAGAGGACGTCCCCGTCGGGTAACTCGACCACCACGTTACCTTGAGCAGTATGAGTCTAGATGGAGACCGTTACCCACATCACAACACTACTCCTACGAGGGAGAAGAACAAAGAACAGACTTCCCTGTACATGAAGAAGAGAGAGAAAAGTCATCTTCTAGCACTATACAGGGAAGTGTTAGAGCTCTTAGAGAAGAAAATGAGAAATTGAAACGTGACATACGGGTATTATCAGAGCGGCACGCTTCCCAGACTACTTCGCCTCATCACCAGTCCAACTCACCTCACAGGCAGGATAGGGACATTGAGGATAAAGCCTCAACCTCCTCTGAGCATTGTCTGCCGATCTCCCAGTATGCAATGACGTCTACAAGAGATCACCAGGATCCGCGTCATTCCGGGCAGCCGTCAACAGACACAGCCAGAGAGGACACACAGCGATCTGCATATGAGCACGAAAGGATTGAGGAGATAACTGAGGATTTTGAAGCAATGGGACGGAGCTCTAGCCAACACCATGTCAACGCTGCTAACCATCACCCTTATTCAACTCGACATCACCATCACATGCTACCTGACCACCATTACGTCTCAGCTCCGTGCCGGCCTAAATCACCAGAGAGCAGCTATCATAAGTCCCGCAGACCATCCAGCCATGCATCTATCGATCGGCGCTACCATGATTCACCCAGACGACGTCATGAGTCCCCAGACTGCCATCGCAGAGCAGCGCCCTCTCCTTACTATGACTCACTTGATCACTATAGTCGCCGCCACTCTCCTAGCCACCAGGGCTATGAGCGACATAGGAGCCAATACTATGAGTCAGAGAAACGCCACAGTCACGGACGACGTGAGTGTTCCTCCTCGTCACCGCCGCTACTCTCCACCTATTGGGGAGCGTGTCTATCGCGGCCCTAGACCAACAATCCCAGATTTGGTTCACGAAGATCCACGAGAGTTCGCAAGATTAAAGGTTGCTCTTGATAATCTACTTCCATCAGATGCTACGGAGTGCTTCAAGTTCCAAATACTGTTGGACCACCTGAAATGTGAGGAGGCTTTACTCATAGCTGATTCTTATAGCAACAGCCGGTACCCATACAGTGACACAATGGAGTCACTCACAGAGCTATACGGCCAACCACACCAGCTTGCACTACAGCGTATCTCCACTCTAATGGAAGAGTCCAATATTCGGAGTGGTGACACAAAAGCATTCCGTTGCTTTGCCCTAAAAGTGCGTGCCCTTGTAGGAATGTTGGAACAGCTGGGTAGCAATGGTCGGACGGAGCTCAGCTGTGGATTCCACGTTTCTTGTCTTCTCGCCAAGCTACCACACGACCTGAGAGCCAACTTTCAAAGGTACGTGAACCCCATCAGGACCCCCATTCCCACATTAGTGGACTTGGCAGCGTGGCTGGAATATGAGGTGAGGGTCCAAGTTGATACCACAGCTCACTATGGTCAAAGTGGAGAACGTCAGAGGTTCATCAAAGAGCAACGCCAAGATAGGAAGCCCCAATACAAGGGAGCCACTGTCCTCCATGGGAGCGAGGAGCAGGATGAACCTGAACAACAAGGCAGATCAGAGACCACCATACAGAGCATATCCTCAGACGAGAGAGAGAGAAACCTAAGAAATTCTGTCCTTTCTGCAACACCACCCAGCATTATCTGAACCAGTGTACGAACTTTCAGATTCTCACCAAAGAACAGATAGAAACCTGGATCAGATACAATCGGAGGTGCTGGAAGTGCGGCAGAGAACACGCATCAGCACAGTGCACTTTAAAAGCCAAGTGCAAGAAATGTGACAAGCGTCATCTGGAGGTCCTTCATCAGGTCAACCTAGGCAACGGGGGAAAAGAGGTTCCCCTCACCCCAAGCTCTGCTGCTCTACGGCCCAATCCACCGCTCAAGTCATCAAACTCTACAGTGGAGACCCTCTATGTCGACAGACCTACCGACAGCAGCAAGGTATTGTTGAAGCTGAGCAGGGTCATCTTGCGAAACGGTCAGAACTCACTGGATACCTACAGATGTGGGAAGTTAGAAATGTCACATGCTGCAGCATTTCACCGTCGCGGTATTTGGCAGGGAAATCCCGTTGGAAATCTCGTGGGATTTCAGACGGGTGTTATTTCGTTGTAGTGATGCACCACCGCCAGGTGGCGTCTTTGAGTAGATTTAGCAGGCTGGGCTCAGTGTTTTTCTCCTATAGTCTACGAATGAAGCATCATTAAGTTTCACATTCTTTAATTTAAATGCTCTGTTGTAAAGCACTTTGAGCTGAATTTATCTGTATGAAAGGTGCTATACAAATAACGTTTAATTGTTATTTATACCTTGTTCTCAAACACATGTTTTCTCCATCTGGATGTAATTTAATTATTACGAACACCTATATCTAGGCCTATAGTAGCCTATCTATCTCGGTAACTGACGTCGGGTCAAGACGTGGTGGCTGTTTGGTCAAATGCGCAAAATAACAGTATTGTAAATATATTTGTTAGTAAAGATATGGTGAACGTGGGGGTTTTGCGTTTTGTTTCTGGAACGCATTCAACTGGTAGGCTACTCGTAAACCCCGGAAGTAGATTTGAAGACGGGGCACCAGCTAATGTAGCCAAGTCTGAGCGCAGTAGGCTATATGGCTTCAGCACGATACAAAGAAAAAATAAGCTTGATCGACTTGTGGATCCATACAACATTGACATAGTCGCCATGAGTAAAGGTCACTCATTGCCAATCATATCCGGACATTAACTATCTTGTGCATAGATAGCGGCAGGTTTGACAGTGAGTGCGTTCACATGCACAATATACACAATATTTTGTTATTTGAATGATCTTGAATATATATATATTCAAGATCATTCAAATAAGAAAATATCGTGTATGTTTTTTTTTATTTATACCGGCCGCCAGCCGTTCCATGAACGGCTATAGGGAATGCGCAGTTTTGCGCTGGCTACAGCCTATTATATGCACAGTTTCGCGCTACGTAGGCTATTATAAATAAGTATTATTCATTGGGGGAGCTTGGACTCGCTGGGGACTGGTGGAGAGACGCAGAGCCTCCCCAGACGCGACATCTCCAGTTGGCTGAAGAGCTGCGCGCTGGCGTCCAAACAGCCACCGGCCCAATCAATGAGACATGGTTGTAAAAATGATGTTTTATTGATGAAAAGGGTAAAACTGAAAAACATGGAGAGTCATTGCATTGATCGATGCAGTCCGTTCAAATAGGCATCAAAAGATAAAGTAGGCCCATTTAAAATGACCAATTACATCTTCAAATCCCTTCTAATCTTGGCCTTTGATAGGGTTTTTTCCCGCTATACTGCCATTTATATCCGAAAATTAACTATCTTGTGCATACAGAGCACAAACAATGAAACGAATAGATTTCCTCCCTCTGTCTGTGGCATTCGCTACCAGCAAACACTGAAAATACAGGTCCTCAATTTATTTAGATTAGACTAGCCTATCCAACTGGACCACTCCAATGAATGTTGAACGTAGCCTACTTTTATTCTTTAGGTTTTACAGAATCGGCCTACAATGTCCACACATGCATGCGCCATCTGACTAGCTCGTCACTCGCCAGCGAACCTGGACTAGACTATTGTAACCCCCCCCCCCCAAATTATTTTATATTCAAATAAACTGGATGAACCGGTTTCCTAGCCCTGGATCGTGGGGAGGGGGGTAGTCTGCGTTAGCGGGTGCTTTGCCATGACCGGCCATTGAATTCGCTAGTTTGGCTGGATTGGTGGATTTAACGTCCAAAGTAGATTGTGCAAGTATTGTATAGGCTCATGTGTAAGAGATGAATGGTTGTAACCATGAACTCAGCCAGAGGTAGGCCCTACTGTAGATTATCAGCATTATCACCAGTCTCAATTTATGTTTTCCTCTAGGCTACGTGTTGCCATTCATTTAAACCACCATCTCATCTAGACTACTTCTGTTGCTGCATTTTTACATTTATGCTTTCATGATTTTAGAGCGCAATAAACATTTTCCAGGATTCCAATAAGTCCATCCATTCATCCAACTTTGTGCTGAGCGCAGCGTAGGCTGGTAGCCTACTGTCAAGGATCACGACTGATGCACTCCCTTAACACGTCTCGTGGGGGAAAGCTGACTACAATTCAGCTCTTGTCGCGGGCGGGCGTGTGCAGCCTAGTTCCATATGAGAACACTCCTCGGTCCAATTCCGTATAGTAGATCAACCTGTGTACTTTCAACGAATGTATTATTAGACATAATATCATAATAATATATATAGCCTTCAACGACCTCCCGAGCTGCCTGCCTGGTGGTCTCAGGGCTAAAGAGACCGCGCGTCGTTTTCCTCACCCTAACTATTGGCATGCTATCAATGAAAGAAAATACATTGTAAATAAACATGGTTTTAGGCTATTGTTTTTATGTAGGCCTATAGGTTAAGCTATTTGTGTTCATAAGGTAACGTCATTGTAAACGAAAGTAGCCTATAGCCTATAATCCAATTGACTGGAACCAGGGGGTTTGACAAAAGTTAAGAGGCAAAATAATTTGTCTTGACTGCATTCAAGATGTATCTTTCACATTAAAACTACATACAAAGCTGACCAATAGCATTAGAAAGATCTCTTCGAGAGCTTTCATTTCACCTGTTCATTCTGCCCAAATGTCACTCGCGCACCCCTCTGGTTCTAAGCCCCGCCACGGTCTCCTGTCATTTCTCCCTGGCTTGCAGGCACGACTTGCTCGCACGAAACTTGAAACCTATGTTATCATGTAGCCAGTAGATATGCTAAGAAAATTGCATATGTTTGCAAACTAAAACAAGTGAACACAATTTTACAATCGAAAAATGCTTATGAGACCATTATTTTAGTTATATGGGGCAAAAGTAGTTTCTCTTCCTGCTTCTGCCTAAGCCCTCCACAATATCACAACACAACGGTGTCATGTTTTACCGAAGGAGAAGTGAAGAAGACGGTAGCTAGCAGTAGCTAAAGCAGTTAGCTAATGTTAAGATCATTCCTCTAGCTGCTTTGCTGCTAATGCGAGTTCGTCTCCGTTCCTGCCCGAGAAACAGAAGTTGAACTAATAGCATCAAAATCAAAATAGCTACAGGAATCATCGTTGTAAAGTAAGCTATCTGCTTTTTAGCCACCGACAGCTACCGTTAATATTATGGAAGCTGCTGTCGTGAGCTAACTTGATTTATCATTCAACTAAACATGGTACCTGAATACTACCTGATATTTCAACCTGCTGCCATCAGTGATCGGCGAGTCTGCTTGTTTGAGTCATGAATATCTTACGCAGTTACATTCCATGTAGTGTCCCAAAACTGTTAAATCATTCCCCATGTAGTTCACTATGAGTCGCACTCAATACATCCATGGTAATAGGGAATAGGGAGTGAGTGAACCATTTCAAACACATCTCTGGTCATCTCCGTTAGCCATCTTACTCGTCCTGATGCCATGTTCCATACGAGAACACTCAGTTAGCCTAATGTATTAAACTTCTACTTGTCCCGACAGTTAACAGATATAGACCCGGCGACAGTTACAGAGATATAAACTATAAATAGATAGGCTTTGTTCGTAATAATTAAATTACAACCAGACAGAGAACAAGGAGTTTGAGAACGGTAGGCTCATCTAATGTGCGAGATGAGCTACAGCAATGGGTCAATGAGTGGTATTACTGCGCCCCTATGGGCGTGTGAGCGGTGGTGCGGAATGTCGTTAAGTGCCTGTTAGAATACCGCGGGTCAAGTTACATTCTTATGTTCCAACATCTGTATGCCCTGCTGGATGATGGCTCAGAGCGTACCATCCTACTGTATGAAGCTGCTCAACAGCTTGGACTACAAGGTGCATCAGAGGAGTTATCTCTTCGTACAGTACGCCAGGACATCTGCACCATCCAGGGAGCTACAGTTTCATTTTCGGTTGCCACTGCAAACCAGCCGAATAAGACCTTCAACATCCACCGAGCCTTCACAGCCCAAGAGCTACGCCTCGGCCCCCAATCATATGCAATCTCTGCCTTAAAGGGCAATGCTCGTTTTTGACAACCTGGACCTTATTTACGACATATTATAAGAAGTTTGACTCACCGAGATCACTTTGGTGTAGTTCGGAGGCCTGTAGAAGAAATTTAAAATCCAGCGCGAGCCAGTATATCCATGTAATGACGGTGATCGGGGCACCGAGAATGCAGTTTCTCAAAATCTATTTTCGGCCGCTAAACGGTTGTTTTCATCAATCAGATTGGATGAATCGACAGTTGAGATTCCTCAACGCGAGGCATTGTTGTCGTTTTCAAATACGGGGTCTTTAGCCTCTGTAATATGATCTTTACACGCCTTTCCCAACTTGCTCCAGCACGCATGCGCACAGGCCAGCGCGCAGACTGGCTATTCTCCGGCTCACATTCTCTGCGCTACGATCGTTGTTGGTGCCGAATGACGACGACAATATTCTCGGCACCAACAACGATCGTAGCGCAGAGAATAGATTTTGAGAAACTGCATTCTCGGGGCCCCGATCACCGTCATTACATGGATATACTGGCTCGCGCTGGATTTTAAATTTCTTCTACAGGCCTCCGAACTACACCAAAGTGATCTCGGTGAGTCAAACTTCTTATAATATGTCGTAAATAAGGTCCAGGTTGTCAAAAACGAGCATTGCCCTTTAAAGAAGATGCATAGGCATCTCAAGGAGCTACCTCTTCAGCCCATCGATAACGCACAACCACTACTGCTAATTGGATCGGACCACCTCTCTTATTACACCAATCGAGCCTGTGCGTCTGGGCCCACCTGGGGGACCTGCTGCGGTCAGAACCCGGCTCGGATGGACTCTTCAAGGCCCGTCGAAACTTCTGCAGCACAGCCTCACACCCCAGCAGTGTTTTCACATCACTCACTCCTTCGGCCACTGAGCTGTTCAGCAATGTGGAGAAGCTCTGGCAGATGGACACTACCGTACCGGAGTGAAAAACTAGTCACCCGCTCCAAGCAGGATGCAGAAGCCATTCGGATACTGGAAGAGAAGACTGTCAGAGTGGAAGTGGATGGAGTCCGAAGATACGCCACTCCTTTGTTGTGGAAGAACAACCTACCAGCACTGGTGGCTCCAAAAGAAGCTGTTCTAGCTCACCTGAGGGGGACAGAGAAACGGCTGGTAGGCGATCCAGACAAGGCCGCAGCCTATTGTAAAGAAATCAGCACGTTGGTGGACTCAGGCTACGTGATAAAGGTCCCCCCAGAAGAAGTAGCAGTTAGCCCAGGCTGGTACATACCCCATCATATGGTCCAACACAATGAAAAGAACAGGATTGTGTTCAACTGTTCCTTCAGTTACAAAGGCACTAGCCTGAACGAACACCTGCTACCTGGACCGGTGTTAAGCTCCACACTGATTGGAGTCCTCCTTCGCTTCCGGGAACATCCCTTTGCTGTTAGTGGTGACATAAAGGGGATGTTCCATCAGATCCGACTCCTCCCTGAAGATCAACCGCTCCTGAGATTCTTATGGCGAGAGATGAGGAGGAGTACCCCCCTGACGTCTACCAATGGCAAGTGCTCCTTTTTGGAACCACGTTGAGCCCCTGCTGCGCCACTTTTCCCTTGCAGAAGCACGTGATAGACCACACAGAGCCCGGTGAAGACGTGCGCGCATCAGTGGAGGGGTACTTCTATGTAGACAACTGTCTACAAAGTCTACGATCTAAGGAAGAGGCTAAACAGCTGGTGGAGAAACTGTGCAATATTCTGGCTGATGGTGGATTCACCCTATGGCAGTGGGCCAGCAATCACTCTGAGATCATCTCCCATCTACCACCAGAATCCAGGTCAGAGAACAGTGAGCTCTGGTTCACCCAAGACAGGTCAGACCCTGAGGAACCGGTCCTCGGACTAACATGGTATTGCCAGTCCGATACACTTGGCTACAAACATCGCCAAAATAAAGACAATGCAGCCCACCATGCGGAACATATATAGGGTTCTTGCCAAGCAATATGACCCCCTAGGCTTCCTTACACCATACACCATCCGAGCCAAGGTCCTAGTACAGAGGCTCTGGGATAAGACACGTGGCTGGGATGATCCAGATCTGCCCAAGGACCTGCTGCAAGCATGGCTCTCATGGGAAGAGGAACTCCCACAGCTACCCATGGTCACACTGCCTAGATGCTACACATCCAGTGAGGATGATTGCGTAATCTCTAGCAGAAGTATCCACATCTTCAGTGATGCATCAGAGAAGGCATATGGATCCGTGGCATATCTCCGCACGGAAGACAGTATTGGAAACATCCAGGTGGCATTCCTTGCAGCCAGATCTAGGGTAGCTCCAAAACGACAACAGTCAATGCCCAGGCTCGAGCTCTGCGCTGCATTAACTGGGGCACAGTTAGCAACAGTCCTGAGGAAGGAACTCACCCTTGATGTCCATACCTTCGTCTACTGGACGGATTCGACGACGGTTCTCACCTGGCTTCAAACTGAGTCCTGTAGATTCAAGGTATTTGTTGGCACAAGAATCTCTGAAATCCAGGAAATAACAGAAGCTCAGACCTGGCGCTATGTTGACACCCAGAATAACCCTGCAGATGACATTACATGGGGAAAGATGCTGACTTATCTGGCTGAACGTGTCATGGAATTTTACACCTAGTCTCAAGACTATTCAGAGATTCTTTTCTTTTCTTTAAAACCTATTCATCCAGTCCCCTGCCTTTTGCTATTGTAAACACCTTAAACCTTTGTCCTCTCACTTCTCTTGTAATTCATCACCTCCCCCAAATATTCACATAGCTGTGCTAACATACAAAATGGCTTCCAGAAGGCCATCTGTCTACAACAGAATAACCATCCTTTGTCCCCAATTGCCGCCCTTTTTCTCATGTCACATGTCTGTACTCTTGGCCACGCCTGCCATTTCATATGACGTACAATGCAGTAGCCAATCACATCCTGGAAGGACCTTACCTGTGGTTTGACTGCATATAAGGCACAGCAAAAGACCAAACTTCACTTCGCTGAATAAACCACCCTTGTTGCGTTCTTCAGGAAGTCCTTGCGCTCGTATGCTTTTCACAATAAACCAGACTTAACCTTTTGAACGAATCTTGGTAAATCCTTTTGACTAGATCAGTTATTTTACGATCACAAACGCAACCGGTGGAGTCATGGTCCAGCCTTTCTTTGGCGATCAGAATCGGCCTGGCGAAGAAAACCTGAGGAGACACCCTCTGAAGTCGTAGAAGAGCTTCTTAAGCCAACCTTTTGTGGAGCCATGATATCTGGCTCCAAGCCATTCCACTTGGATGTTAGCCAATACCGCACCTTCCCCGAGCTAACAGAAGCTGCAGCCCAGATGCTTCATGGGGCGGCTGGGGGGATCGACGCCCCTTCAGCAAGTGACTTCCGGCAAGGAGAGCTGGAAGTTCTGAGACAAGCCAAGAGGGAGAGTTTTCCGGACGACTTTATCTCATTACAGACAGGAAAGTCAGTCCCGGCAAGTAGCCGACTAGCATCGCTCGCCCCAGAGTACGACACTAACTATGGTCTGATCTGTGTCGGAGGTCGCCTCAGAAGGTGCGATTATCTGAACACAGATGCCCAACATCCATTTGTTCTCGATCCTGCACATCAGATAACCAAACTGCTGATCCAACACTACGATGACCAACTTCACCACCCTGGGCCGGAACGGGTGTTTGCTGAGACCAGAAGACGTTACTGGATCCTTAGAGGTAGAGAAGCCGTCCGAAAATGCCAACACACCTGTCCAGAGTGTCACAAGTGGCGGGGTAAGCCAGACATCCCCAAAATGGCCGACTTACCTTCCTCCAGCCTGAGACTCCATCGCCCAGCCTTTTTCTCGACTGGCATAGATTGCTTTGGTCCTTTTCTTATCAAGATAGGCAGGCAGAATGAGAAACGGTGGGGTATCCTGTACAAGTGCCTCACTACCTAAGCTGTCTATATCGATCTCTTATCAAGCATGGACACAGATGCATTCCTGATGTCACCCCGCCGGTTCGTGGCCCGGAGAGGAAAGCCGCACGAACTCCGTTGTGACAATGGAACCAATTTCAAGGGTGGCAACAGTGAGCTGAGAGAAGCCTTTGATGCTCTTCAACCAGCTCTCAGACTCCAGTTAGCTGCTCAACAGATCGACTTCCGCTACAATCCTCCAAGTGCCCCCCACTTTGGTGGATCATGGGAGAGGGAGATTAGATCCATAAAAGCAGCCCTCTATACCACTCTGGGAGTACAGACTGTTTCGGAAGATGTGCTGAGAACGGTCCTAGTTGAGATCGAAGGAATACTTAACTCCAAGCCCTTGGGTTATGTCTCATCTGATGCTGCCGACCCAGATCCGGTCACCCCAAACTGTCTCCTTATGGGGCGGCCCGATTCTTCACTTCCACAAGTGATATACCCAGAGTCCGAACTGCTAAGTCGGAAGAGATGGAGACACAGCCAGGTCTTAGCTGACCAGTTCTGGAATCGATTCATTCATCATTACCTACCAGCACTCCAGACTCGCCAGAAGTGGGTCATGGATAAAGAAGACTTAGCTGTTGGAACAGTAGTGATGATTGTTGACCCACAGGTTCCGAGTGCCCTTTGGTCAGTTGGCAAAGTAAAAGCAGTGCACCCTGGAGCAGATGGAAGGGTCAGGACAGCCGAAGTTCAAGTTAAGAAACATAATTACATTCGACCAGTTGCCCGACTCATCAGACTACCTGCCCTCCCTAAAGATGACAACAACCTTTAAGAAGCAAATCTGCCTTACAGATTTGGGGGCGGCTGTACAAAAGGCCAGTCGCGAGTGCGAGCCCATGGAGTTCTCCCTGTTTACTAGTTCCTTAGCCTGACGGTACTTATCGTTTTTGTACAGACTACAGGAAATTGAATAATGTTTCTGTCCCAGATTCGTATCCACTGCCACGCTTGGATGATTGCGTGGATACCATCAGCTCTGCCAAATTTGTTACCAAACTGGACCTGTTCAAAGGTTATTGGCAGGTGCCTCTTTCATCCCGCGCTTCAGACCTGTCCACATTTGTGACACCGGACAGCTTTTTGCAGTATACTGTCATGCCATTTGGATTACGAAATGCTTCCGCTACCTTCCAGCGTTTGGTCAACCTAGTGGTAGGGGACATTCCGAATTGTACAGCATACCTAGATGACTTGGTGGTATATTCTGCGGACTGGGAGTCACACATGTGCACGTTGCAGGAGGTGTTTAGACATTTGTCTGCGGCGTCGCTGACATTGAATCTGGCCAAATGTGAGTTTGGTAAACAGGTGGGAGGTGGGCAGGTGCGTCCTTTAGAGGAAAAGGTTACTGCCGTGTCCACTTTTCCGGTTCCCACCACTAGGCGTCAGCTGAGACGGTTCCTAGGTATGGCTATTAAAGAGGGTTCTGTCGGAACTTCTCATCTGTAGTGGCCCCATTAACATCTCTGGTCAGCCCTTTGGTTCCTTTCGTCTGGTCTGCTGACTGTCAGACGGCGTTTGACTCTGTTAAAGCACTATTGTGCAGTTCTCCGGTGCTCGCTGCTCCATGTTTTGAGAAACCCTTTACCTTGGAGGTAGATGCGAGTGCTGTCGGCGCTGGTGCCGTCCTACTTCAGCAGGATGCAGCGGGTGTGGATCACCCTGTTTGTTATTTTTCTAAGAAATTAAATCCAGCTCAGACGCGGTATTCAACCATTGAGCAAGAGGCTCTCGCTCTGTTGCTGGCTTTGCAATTTTTTGAAGTGTACTTGGGGTCTAGTTCCGTGCCGGTTGTGGTGTATACGGATCACAACCCACTGGTGTTTCTGAACCGAATGTATAATCACAATCGAAGGCTTATGCGCTGGTCTCTCCTGTTACAGGATTATAATATAGAGATACGTCATAAGAAGGGTTCAGAAAACGTGATGGCGGATGCTCTTTCCCGGGTGCACTGTGTGTGATATTATGTTTGAGTTTTGATTATTAGATTTATGATGGATGGGTGTCCGTATGCGTGGATAAGCGGTGTGTGTCCATTTCGTCTCACAAGTTGATGGGGACTTGTGGTCTTGTGGGGGGAGGTGTTATGGCCACAGGGGTGACCATAGTAATGTTCTGTGTTTGTTGCATTGTATGTTTTGCTGTCCCTTTTGTGTTGTGTTTTGGTTGTCCCTTCTGTTCTCCCATTCATTCATTCAGATTCATGCAGATTCCCTCCTTCCATTCGTCCCGCCTCCTTGCTGGTTCCCTCCTCCCCTTCGTCATCTCTCCATTCTGTGCAGCTGTGTCCAATTAACTGGTGTCCCTGGCATCCAATCATCTGTGTTCTCTCTGTTATATATACCCCAACCTGTCCTTTGTTCCGGAGCTGACTCCTTTTCGCTATGTTGTGAAGTGTGTTTTGTTTGTCAGCTGTGTTTGTTTGCTTAGTCTTATGTGTTTGTTTTGGCCTGGTCAGTTAGTGTTGTGTAAAGTATCCTATGTTGTTTAGTATCGCCATTTTGTTGTAGTTCTATTACGTTATCATTTTACATACTTTATTCATACGTTGTATGTTATTTCAGTTATCAACGCACAGGGGAAAGGGGACAGGTAAGCCGCCCATGGGCATACATCTCATCACGCAGGCGGTCCTATTGTTATGCACACTAGGTTTAGGGGCAGGTGCCACCCATGTACTTTTTGTTAGTTTAGTTGTCATGGGATAGGTAGACTAGTCAGGAGTTTTACTGAGTTCTTTCCTTTTGCACTGCTCATTGTTCCCTTGTCTCCTGTGTTGTTGCATTATAGGAATAAATCCTGAATTCCTATTTTATCCTTGGTTTCAGTGTCAATTTGTGTTCCTCCTTCACCACTGCCAACACACCTAGTTATAGGTCCCGTTGCCTAGACCAACAGGGTCATAACAAAAACGCTTAAAAAAACACAAAAATGTAGATAATCTGTTTTCTCATGCATGTCCTCGTCAAATGTCTATCTTTGTCAATGATCTGTTCAACAAAATAATACAAGCTTTCTAAAAGGGAATGTTCTCTTCCCTACTAACATTGTCTTGTCTCTAGTCTTGTCTTACCTTGTCTGTACCTTGGGGCTGTACCTTGACGTGGTGAGTGGGCTTCCAACTAAACAGGTCTTGCTTCTCTATACAAAATGTCTACTCCTGGGGCCTCATTTATCAAAGAGCGTGTAAATTCAGGTGTAAAAGAGGGCGTACGACGAAAACGCGGAAAATGCGAAATGTAGCGTACGACGAGAATATTTACACGCTTTTCGGATCTATCAAAAATGTCGTATGCCCTTTCCTGCACGGGAAATCCGAGACCGGCGGGGAAGAGAGCGTACGCGCACGCGCCCCGTGTTCCGCCCCCTCCACGCCCTAATCCAACCATATATGGTCAAAACCATGAGTGGCCAAACGTGGTTTCCCGGAAGGAACCGGCTTAAAAAGGTAGCGTGGAGCACCCAGGCGGGACAATGAAACATGGAACGAAGAGCTAAGAAGAGGAACTTCTCGGAGACGGAGGTGCATGTGCTTGTTGGTGAGGTCCACGCGAGGAAGACAATCCTCTTCGAAAGGTATTAATAACCTACCTTTGTCTGTTTGCTCCTACAGCTTAGTAGCCTACTTTAGCTACGTTTTGTGCATCTAGGATTTGGCATACACGGACATACTGTAACATGTGGCTGTGAGGAAAGGAAAAATTCTGTGGTAGGCTATGATTAAATTAGGACCAAAAACAGGGAACAATAACGCAGATGACCACTTCATAATGTTAGAACACATTAAACATTTTCCCCTCTGGGAAATTAAGACTCATCTAAATCACCCGGTAAATCACAGCATTTATTTGACTGCCAACAGAAAAACATATCAAATGAATATGGCTGCACAATGAAATGTTAAATGCATAATCAAGTTCACAGACAAACTCAAAGAAAATGATTGAAATTGTTTCTCCAGACTCTGACGTGGGGTGGGACTCAGAGGAGGGGGAGTCTGCAGTGGTCCTGGACCTGACGGTCGTGCCCCCGCGAGTTGTAGCCTCCACCTCCAGCGCGCCGGCCTCCACCTTCTTATCAGCTTTGAATATATATCTTGGCAAACATAACACGGGATGATGTACAAGGAGGGGACAGATACCTAGTGAAAGTAGCCTACTATTGGTTGCTAGTAAAAAGACAATAACGAGGGCTTGGTATAAGGTGGGACCCCCAACCAAGGAGCAGTGGCTGGGTGTTGTGGAGGAGATGTATGTTAGGGAGAGGTTCACGCATGCATTGAGGATGCAGGAAGGAAAGTTTGAAGGGAGATGGGAAAAATGGATGGATTATAGAAGGAAGTGTGATTATACCACTAATATTAAAATTGTCATATTTGAGTAAGAAAAAAAAGCTGCATGGATGGAAGTACCCATAAGCTGTTATTGTAAGTTTTTATGTTTTATTGTATTGTCGTTGTATGGATGGAAAATGCTAATAAAGATTAAAGTAAATAAGACAAAGAATATGTATCTTGGCTATGCACACACCAATAAGCCAGCCGTCACGCGCAGCGCCTGCCTCCAGTCTAGCCCTACCCTGCTGTGCGCCAGGATGAATGAGTCATGCGTGGAGCCAGGCCACCGTGCCACTACACTTGTGATGAGCATGTCACATATGATTTGGGTATTTATAGTGTGCACATTTTAGCGATTCACATAGACGTATTCATTCACTGATGGTGCCCTTATGTGGGTGCAGTCGCCATCGCCGTCACCTCTTTGGAGTTCTATCTCGGCCAGTAGGCCAAGTAGCGCCGGATTCATTTAGGCTCGCATTACGCACAGGAGGACTGTCATTTATATGCTTACCAAAGAGCAAACAGGTCCACATGATCACATATTAATGACAATCTAATTGGTCAATTATTGCCGTTTGATGGAGTGCCTGCATTAGGTGTGTGACATATAGCGCGGAAAGGTTTGGGACAGCGCATAGGTTCCGTTTTGGGAACAAATCCATATCGGAGCATGAATGAGCCGGTTAGAGGACACGTCTAATCTTGCATTGCGATATATGTTTGTGCTGAATTGGCCTAGTAGCCTACATGATTGTGCGTTCATGAACTGTCGCTCTTATTCTCTCCGTCAAACATAGTAATTCACCGACGCACCACCTGCGTCGCCAGTTCCCCCTGTGTTCAAGAAGGGCGTAGAACACCGTGTAAATCGGTAGGACAAGCTGAGAGGTGTCCTACAAAAGCGCGGAGAAAGGCGACTAAATTTTCGCCCTTACGGCTTGATAAATCGCAATGTGGGGGGGGCAAATGGCGTACGCCTGAACTCGCGAAAAAGACCGTGTAAAAGAAGGCGTACCTCAATGATAAATGAGGCCCCTGGACTATTCTGAATCCACAACATGCTGTGTTATTCAGATTTCAGTTTCTATGTGTTTTCAGATGTTGTGTAATGTTGTTACTAATGATGTGATTGGATATTGTGTTTGTAAATATTGGTTTACAATGCAAATGTATGGTTTTTTACATTACAAATTTTCAAAGCCTGTTTTCCCAAAATGAGTTATTTCTCATCTTTGGGACATCAAAACCACCACTTGAGTAGCACCTACATACACCTAACTTTCCAGTTTTGTTCCAATCCATATTCTGAAGGGTTTGGCCAAGGAGAATTTTTTAAATTGCATTCATAGCCTGATTTATATAACAGTGTATCCCTAAAACATGGCAAAAATTGGTCTTTTTATGACTGTTGACAGTATTTTCTGATTTCTGAAGTGAAGAAAAGAGATATCAAAAATCCCCCTTGGACAAAGTTTTGAATAGGGATATGTGAACAAAATGAAACAATAATTTGGAATCTGGCTTGAACCAATTTCAAAAATTGATGTCCCGAAAGTATGCAAATTAGCGCATATTTAGCGCATATAATGCCTAATTTGCATATTAATCCATAAGATTTCAGAAAACTTGTAATACAAAAAAGATGCTCCTTAATGTACCTAACAAACTGGGGGAGTTTGATGGTGATACCTATTAAGGATTTTTTTTTTCCTATTCACCTGGGGTGTCTCCCCTTAAGGTGGTTCGAGTGGTCCTCAGAAACGGGAGCAAAGTACTCGACACCTACGCAGTCCTGGACGACGGGTCTGAGAAGACGCTCCTTCTCGCCTCCGCCGTGGCCCAGTTGGACCTGCAGGGACCCGAAGAGATCATGGCCCTCCACACCATTCGTCGAGACTTGAAAATCATCAAGGGCGAAAGCGTCTCGTTCACCATCATAGCAGCTGACCAGCCTGAGAAGCGGCACATCATCCGCAGGGTGTTCACGAGTCACGACATCGGCCTGTCACTGTCGTTGCAGAAGCACGTTGCAGAAGATCCCGAAGCTGGCGAGGATGTTCGACACAGCATAGAGCGCTGCTTCTATGTGGATAACTGTCTACAGAGTGTCTCCACACCAGAAGAGGCAGAGAGCATCCTGATGAAGCTGCGGGCTTCGCTAGCCAAAGGTGGATTTGACCTCCGACAGTGGGCCAGTAACAACCCCCCCCCCCCCAGTAGCAAGTTCTCCGGCGCCTACCTCCGGAGGCAAAGGCTGCTACCAGCGAGACCTGGATGGCGCACACTCCAGGCGAAGCACAAGAGATGACCGTAGGTCTCGTCTGGCGCTTCAAAACGGACTCGCTACACTACCGGCACACGCCTTCAAAGGTGGACCTCATCTACAGCTAGACCTACCACTAGGGCTGCACGATTATGACAAAAGATAATAATTGTGATTATTTGCTTCAAAATGGTAATTGCGATTAATAATTGCGATTAATATTTCATATATAATATTTATTTATAAATAAAAATAAAATGCTCCCAAATCACGGACATTGATCTCTTTCTTGTAACTAACTCACTGACCTCGTTTTCGCTCATTTTTTCACTACTCGGGTACTCTTGTGACACTTGTTTTGACCTACTGCTATCTGTCTTCTCAGTGAAATTGCTGCACGCAGCGCACTCAGTGGGAACGCATGTGATTGGTCAGACCGCATAAGCGCCTGTGATTCGTCCGTGTAGTCCTAGCACACTCAATTCAAAGCAAAATTATTCATCACATTAATTGCGGCCTTTTGCGATTAGTTAATCGCGGAGGTCATAATCGTGATTTTGATTAATTCACAATTAATTCACACTCGGCGGAGTGTGTATCGAACCCTCGCCAGCCAGTATGACCCCATGGGATATATCCTCACATACACTACCTGGGCAAAGATGCTGGTGAGGGAACTGTGGGCGAAGGAGCAGGGATGGGACGACCCCATACCCAAGCACCTCGCTGCCAGCTGGAGAGAGTAGGAGGAGGAGCTCCCCCTACTTCACCAGGTCACCGTCCCACGGAGCTACTTCCCTCCTACTGTGAGCCTGGAGACCTGCGAGATTGATCTGCACGTCTTCAGTGACGCCTCGGAGATGGCGTACGGATCGGTGGCCTATCTGAGGGCTCAAGAAACGGGAGGAGGGGTCCACGTAGCCTTAATTCTGGCACGCTCAAGGATTGCCCCCCACAAGCAACAGTCGATTCCGCGTCTGGAGCGGCCCTGGTCGGCGCACAACTAGCCAAGATGGTGAAAGAGGAACTCACCCTAACCATGTGTAAGACTGTCCTGTGCTCAGACTCCATGACCGTGATCACCTGGCTCCAGTCCCCTTCCTGCCAGTACAAGGTGTTTGTAGGAGTCCGCGTGTCGGAAATCCAAGACCTGGTAGGAGTGGAGGGCTGGAGATACATTGACACCTCGCCCACCCCAATCCATATCATCACGGGCCAGAGTTCCTCAGACTCCCAGAGGAGGCGTGGCCCACCCCACCACCTACGGCCGCGGTCCAGGACGAGTCAGAGATAAAGAAGTCCACGTTTTGTGGGCTGAGTCAAGCCCCGGCTCCAACAGGCCCAGATTTGGAGGACTGCCCAACTCTGGAGAGTGCCCAGAAGAAGACGTTCCTCTGGCACCACCAAGAGCTCCCCATCACCACAGACCTCAGTGCAGCCGCCTACGAGGAAGCGGAACTCCTGGTGCTACAGAGGGCACAGAAGGACTCTTTCCCTGAGGAAAGGGAATGTCTGACAAGGGGAAGCTGGTCCTGTCAGACAGCAAACTCTTCACCTTAGCCCCAGAGATCGATGCTCAGGGTCTCATCCGAGTGGGCGGCCGATTGAGACAGGCTTAGAACTTAACCGAGGACGTGATGCACCCCATCGTCCTGGGCACCCGACAAAGAGTGACCGAGCTAATCATTCAGAAGTATGATCAGGAGGTGTGTAACGCGAGGACTGAGCGAGTGTTCGCAGAGATCCGGCGGCACTTTTGGATACTCCAAGGGAGAGAAGCTGTACACCGGTTCCAATGAACTTGTACTGTCTGTCGCAAGTGGAGGGCACAGCCTGTCCTACCGAAGATGGCTGAT
This sequence comes from Borostomias antarcticus, assembly GCF_949987555.1. Lineage (NCBI taxonomy): Eukaryota > Metazoa > Chordata > Actinopteri > Stomiiformes > Stomiidae > Borostomias > Borostomias antarcticus. The sequence goes on from NC_140235.1 coordinate 17,287,946, forward strand.
CTGCCTCCATGCCGCCTTAGGGTCTTCCATTCCACAGGAGTGGACTGCTTCGGGCCCTTCAACGTGAAGAGAGGAAGAGGAATGGAGAAGAGGTGGGGTATTGTCTATAAGTGCATGACCACCAGATCTGTCCACATCGAGCTCCTCCAGTCCATGAGCACTGACTCATTCCTCATGTCCTTCCGGAGGTTTCAGGCGAGGAGAGGAATCCCCTCATTACTGCTATGTTCCAGGGGACTAATTTCCGAGGAGGGGACACGGAACTGAGGGAGAGCTTCCTGCACATGGGTGAGGAACTCAAAGCCCGCTTAGCTCCGGCCCAAGTCAATTTCCAGTTCAACCCCCCAAATGTCCCCCATTTTGGGGGAACATGGGAGAGGGAAGTCCGGTCGATTAAGGCTGCCTTATACACAGTGCTACACAGTGGTTCTTACGGAGATCGAGGGAGTTTTAAACTCCAAGCCCCTCGGCTATGTTTCAACGGATGTAGCTGACATCGACCCCATCACCACAAACTACCTCTTGATGGGGCGGCTGGACCTGGCACTCCCTCAGACGGTCTACAGACAGGACGAAATGCACAGAAGGAGGATGTGGAGACCGCCAAGTGCTGGCCGAACCAGTTCTGGGCTCACTTCCTCCTGTATTACCTACCCTCCCTTCAGGCCCGGCAAAAATGGTGCAGTGTATTTCAATAGCATAATCTTTGTGTGGAACAGAAAGTAGATAATAAGCAAGCCGATTGTGGCATGTGGTAGGTGTACGACAACGCCACCCAGGGCCTTGCACCCTGGGACTTACTCTTCTATTACACACAGGCCTTCAATCAAATGAAGAGCAGAGGACGTAGCTCCCAGTATAAAATAATGTATTTATTTTGTCCAATTTAAAAGGTAACAACCCTCAATAAACACAGGTAAAGGACGCTCATAAACCCTGATACAGGCAAAACAGCAGTGGCTCTGCAATTAACCCTTGATCAGTTCAGAGTATAGCCCCAGACCCTTGTGGGCGGCAGCCCCAAATGGCCACCAAACACTGCCCTGGACCAGACGCAGCGGCACCCCTCAGCCAGAACACCACTGTGGGCAGGCCAGCAGCACCCCTCAGGCCGACTACCGCTTGCAAACAGTCAGCACACCAAACAGAGCAAAACAATGGACCACACATCCACACAGGTGACCTTAAGCACCTGGGAGCTCCACCCCCCTGCCTAGTGTGCTTTCTCTTAAAGGGACGATACTACCCGTCACAATCTACCCCCCCCCCTTTTCAATCGTCGTCCCGGCGATACAATTACTTCACCCCTAGAGCACTTAACTACAGCAGGCCTAATGCTGATTAAGTCCACTGTCCAAGGCCACAGTGGACCTGGGTAGGTGGTGGACATTACGGTGGCAGCCTGCAGTACTACGGGTGGTCCTACGGACCAGTGGCTCTACAGGCTGATGGTCCTCAAGTAGAGGCAAGTCAGGAGGTGGGGGAGGGCAGACTAAGGTTTGGGGTATAGCCAAGGGTCCCACCGGTCGATGACCTGATGGTACAATTTCCCTCCCTGCCCAGAGGTCTGCCTCCTCATCCTCCCCTTCATCCCAAGCCGGCAATTCTTCAGCACTGGGAATCAAGGCAGAGGGATTCGCAGGGACAGGTCTTATATGTCCGATTTACATGCTTTACCTGACCAGGCCCATCAGCAGGTTCCACTGTATAAACGGAACCACCCTCCTCCGGGGCTCGGATGATCCGGTACTGGGTGGGGCCCCACCGGCCCTGGATCTTATTCCGACCCCTGATGCTACGGTCCTGTAAATACACACGCTGGTTTACCTTCAGCCCTCCATCTACCCCTTGATGATCGTGTCTCACCTTACAGCGTTCGGCTGCCACCCAAAGCCGCTCCTTAGCCCCATTGTAGGCCGTTTGTAAACGTTTCTGGTGCTCCTGGAGCCAGCTATGCACACTGCCATTTGTTGGCTCCTCCACTCTGTCCAGCAGGAAATCGACTGGCAGCTGGGCTTCCCGCCCAAACATAAGGAGGAAGGGTGACTCACCCGTGGACTGGTGAGCTGTGGTGTTGTAAGAGAACATCAACTGTGGAAGATAACTAGGCCAGTTCCTCTTTTTCCCAAAGGGCAGGGTTCTCAGTAGATCATGTAAGGTTTGATTGAACCTTTCACACTGCCCATTTCCTTGTGGGTGGTATGGTGTAGTGCGAGTTTTCTGGATGCCATATAACTGACAAAGCTGTCGGATTGAATCACCCTCAAAACTTCGACCTTGATCAGAATGTAACCGGGCTGGGACCCCAAAGCGATAAAACCACTCCTGAACCAGTATTCATGCCACTGTAGGGGCTCGCTGGTCTCTAGTGGGGACCGCCTGCGTATACTTAGAAAAAACATCGGTCATTATCAAAATTTGTTCATGGCCATCACCAGAGGGTTCGAGGCATGTGAAATCTATAGCCAAGATCTCGTTTGGTCGTGAGGCCAAGAGATGTCCCATGGACGTTCGCACTTTTGGCTGCACGGCTTTGGCCAAAGTACATCTCTCACACCGCTGGCACCAGTCTTTGATGTCCCTGAGCAATATAGTAGCTGGCGAAGCCTAGAAATGACCGCAGTTCGGACACATGCTTCGGGAGTGCCCAATTAGCGACTGCGGAAATCTTGTCAGGGTCTGTTGTCACACCATCACAGGAAATCACATGCCCTAGGTACCTCACCTCACTCCTCAAGAAACTGCACTTTTCTTATTTAGCCTTCAGCCCCTCCTCTTGCAACCGGCCCAAAACAACATCGAGATGACGCAGATGGTCATCCACTGTGGCGGAAAAAACAATGATGTAATCTAAATAGAGGAGAAGAGATTGGCAGTGCTGATCGCCAAACATTCTCTCCATATACCTTTGAAAGGTGCTTGGTGCATTGCAAAGGCCAAAACTCATTCTATTGAATTCGAAAAGGCCAAAGGGGGTGCAGAAGGTAGTCTTCATTCGATCTGCTTCCATTACTGGGACCTGATTGTACCCACTTGCTAGATCTAAAGTCGAGAACCAGCGAGCCCCCGATAGTGCATCCAAGGACTCCTCGATGCGGGGTAGAGGAAAGGCATCCTTCTGGGTCTTGCTATTTAACCGTCTATAATCCACGCACAAACGCAGGCTGACATCTTTTTTCTTTACTAGAACCACTGGAGAGGCATAAGGGCTACTACTTTCACGTATAACTTGGCTCTCAAGGAGCTGGTGGATGTGGTCCTTAACGGCCTCATACTGTGAAGGGGGGTTACGCCTAAACCTCTGGTGCACCGGTGTGTCATCTAGGAGTGGTATTTCATGGGAAATCAGGTCGGTGCAACCCAAGTCACCCTCATGGGAGGAAAACACAGACTGGTAGTTGCACAACAAAGACCTTACATTTCCCTGCTCATGCTCACTAAGACCTGAGAAGTCAACAGCCTCAATGGTGGCCAATGTGGAACCTTCCTCTACGGTGTGGGCAGACACGGTGGCCACCCCTTCCCTTGGACCCACCTCCGCTGGGACCTCAATGATCCCAGCAGGAAGGCTCACGATGTTACTGGGACAAAGGGTACCAAGGGCAGTTCAGGGGAATAAGACGGCCTCCGTGTTCCCTACATTTACCATGGGAATTTAAGCTGTACCCTCAACCACCTTGACCACTGCTGGGAAGAGTAGAAGGCCACCGGGAGGGCCCTCAGGAGAGGGTTCAAACAAGGTAGAGCCTTGAGAATTAGAATGGTGAGATGAACAAGTCGTAGCCACTAGTTTCATACTACCCCCTGGAATCCTTATCCCCCTCTTCCCCCGGACTCTGACTGAGTCTACATTCTCTGACTCAGTTCTCAACTGGGCATGGTGGCAATGCAATAAGACTCGCTGCCAGGTATCAACCTGTTTCACGGTGGGGAGATCAAAAAGGCCTAAGCCATGCTGACTAAACAACTCCTCATAACACTCCTGCATGACATTCATCCCCAACACACCTGGAATATCAGGTTTGGGACTGCCCCCCGGCGGATCCTTGACCACCAACACACCACGCTTTGGGATGTGCTTACCCAAAACTTGGATATCAAGTTCCACATACCCTACATAGGGGATTGCTAAACCATTGGCAGCTCGTAACTGCAACCACCCCACCCCGAAAGTTACGTATAAAGAAACCCTCTTGCACTGTGGAAACCATGGAGCCAGTGTCCAACAAACAGGTGACCACTACTCCCCCCATACAAACATCCACAGTGGGGCATGAGCCCAGCAAAGAGGACACATGTTTCTGATATGCCTGAGTAATACTATTTGAGCCTGCAAGGCCCCCATCTGAAATGTGGCTCGGCATATCAGAGGGGATCAGTTTCCCGATGGCTGATGGGTAGCACGTGACCTCGCCCCCTGGGAAGGTGGATGAGACCGCCGTACCTCAGAAGGAACCCTTTCATTATCGCAGTCCCTCGCAAAATGCCCCGGCTGCTGACATCGGTTGCATATGACGGGGTTATTACGCTGGAAAGATGGCTGTCTGGGGGGGTTCTGGCATACTCTAACTGCTTGGGTGAGCTCCTGGATCTGTCCCTGCTGCTCCCGAATCATTGCCCTCAACTCAGCCAGCTCAGCAGTGGTGGTACTATGAGCGGCCCCAGTCTGCCCCTGCCGTTCATGCTGCATACTGTAGGCCAACAGCACGGAGTGACTATGACTCGCCCTCTCCCATGACCTACCCTTTCTCTCCCAACGGATGGCCTCATCTCGGATGTCATGTAAATCATACTCTGGATGCTCTCGCACTACCGGCTTTAACTCCCTACTGAGATGGCCATCAAGGACATACTCTATGAACTGTGCGGTCAGCAACCTGGTAGACCTGGCCACACCACCTGGACAGCTCTGAATCATCTCATCCCGTAGGGACTCGCCCTCCTGCTGTTTCCGGGCATAGAAGCGTTCCTTAAGTACAATGAGTGACTTGGAGTTGTTAAATTGAGCTAATAAAAGGTCAAACATCCGCCCAGGATGATCTCTGATACGCCTAGGTCTATATTTGATCTCATCCTTGCCCTCACCAATCAAATGGTCATAAACAAACTGGGCTTGATCACTAGTGGACATATAGCGGGAATGCATCACAGATTGTATCTCCTCTATCCATTCCCTAGCGGTCAATTCCCCCCTCCCACTAAACAGAGGGCACTTCCTGTCTCTAGGTACGTACACCACCCGTTCTACCCGACGAGGGGATCCTTCATAGTCATCACCACCATCATCATCATTGTCAATGTCATCATTATGCCCTGTAACATCAGGGTTAACTGTCCCAGAAGTAGAGGTGCCCTGGGCACTACCTGGGAGAGGGCCAGGTGCTTGACCTGCCTGTGTCAAACGTTCATTTTCAGCCGTCAACCGGCTAACTGCCTCTCGCAGGTCCTGTAGTTCAGCCTCCATCGCTGCTCCCCAGGAGAAGTAGTGGGACTTCGGAGGACTGTCCTCTCCAGCACGACCAGATACCTACTGCTGTTTTGCCTTTACTATAATAACAGAAGAGCGTCTGCCGACCAACAAATCAGATATTAAAACTAGCAACTGGGATACGTCTCTCTGCTTATGATCCTGCCGCCAACGCCACTTGTGGCATGTGGTAGGTGTACGACAGCGCCACCCTGGGCCTTGCACCCTGGGACTTACTCTTCTATCACACACAGGCCTTCAATCAAATGAAGAGCAGAGGACGTAGCTCCCAGTATAAAATAATGTATTTATTTTGTCCAATTTAAAAGGTTACAACCCTCAATAAACACAGGTAAAGGACGCTCATAAACCCCCAAAACAGGCAAAACAGAAGTGGCTCTGCAATTAACCCTTGATCAGTTCAGAGTATAGCCCCAGACCCTTGTGGGCGGCAGCCCCAAATGGTCACCAAACACTGCCCTGGACCAGACGCAGCGGCACCCCTCAGCCAGAACACCACTGTGGGCAGGCCAGCAGCACACTAAGCCCCAGACAGCACAGCAGCACCCCTCAGGCCGACTACCGCTTGCAAACAGTCAGTACACCAAACAGAGCAAAACAATGGACCACACATCCACACAGGTGACCTTAAGCACCTGGGAGCTCCACCCTCCTGCCTAGTGTGCTTTGTCTTAAAGGGACGGTACTACGCGTCACACGATTTTCATTGCTAACTCAGAGCGGGGAGAGACATGAACGCGCGTTTCCATTTCACATCTGTTCATGGACTACAAAAACGCATCATTGGCGCCTTGACTTGCCTTGATTGCGCATGTCAAAGGCGCCAATGATGCGTTTTTTTCAAAGATGGCGCGGTCCTATAGGACTTCATGTCTTCGAGCAGTCAGTGAATGGAGTGACCCTATCCAGTTCTATTAATACATCCATGGGTGGAGCACTCTCGCTTTTTAGCGTTCGAAAACCTTCTCTATTGAGAAAGAGAGTTCACTACAGGACTTGGGACTACACTGTGTGATCGTGGTAATTACTATAAGAGACTTTGGCTTCCAGTTGAAGCCTTACTGGTAGAATACTCAAGTGAGCGAAGTGTTCTAGTATCAGAGATAGAGAAACTTTGGGTTTGACCTAGCAGCGCTTAGCTCTAACCAGTCTGCAGACCTCGCATCTAGCTAGCCCTAGCAAGAGGGTTAACTAGTTGGCCTGTACTACCGCCGCTAGTCTGCATTACGGCCACGGAGCAGGGAACTCCGTGAACATTGCATCCATCCTCGACCACCTAGCAAGAACTACCACCACACGCCAACGCTCCCCATTTGTCCACCATCTTTCCATCTCCATCATCCTACCAGCACAGCGCGCCATCTCTGCACCCCCCCGGGCAGCTTGGTACCATTAGCTTAGGACATTGATTTGGACATTTGAATGCATAATAAATTGTTAGCTTAGGGATATCAGTATTATATATGGGTGTGTCTTATATGTTTTAGTTTTATCAAATGCTCCGGGTTATACATTTTGGTACATCTGCCTCCGCCCCTACTTATTTGAGTGTCCGCCATTTTATAGAGTGTAAGTTTAGTTTGTAATTTGATTAATATTGTTTAGTGTAATACAGTCAATGTAGTGTAGCACCCTCCCAGCTACACTTACAGATGTCGTTAGGTGTTGTGATCTTTACTGCCAACAGCTTTTATCACGCTGGGAAGCTGCAGAGATAATAGGATAACGCCATCGGTTTTAATTTGAGGTAATTTCCAGGCTGTCTATGGAGCTAAGACCCTCAAGTCTCCCAAGCTTCAACTCTCTTGATTGAACTTTTCCACTTCACTAATGCTGACGGGAAAAAAATGAGGGAGAGAGAGAGAGAGAGACAAAAAAAATGTGATCTATCAGCTTTTTCTCATCGCTATCCATCATGTGAGAAACACGGGAGGACGGTGACAAATAGAGTGGGCAGAGGAGAGAAAGATGACCCCCTCCCCCGGACTCCAGCCCTGCATGTCATTATTTCTCTCTCTGACCACTCAGCCTCTCTCTGCCGGGCAGACCGGTCCAGACTGGCTCTGTGACTCCCGCAGCCCGGACCACCGGGACCCATCGCAACGGGCCGGTCGGACCAGATGAAGACGGAGTAGACATCCCACGATGAGGCTCCAGGAAGTATGGAACACGTTGAGCTGTGGGTCGACTGCAGCAAAGCATGACCCCGCGAGGGTTCTCTGTGCTGGCATGGAATGCTGTCGGGAGGATGTGTCGTAGAATGAACATGCTAACGTGCTTTGGGTGCCGCTGTGGCAGCCAATATAGTTCTAATCTTAATCTGGTTTTGCTGAGCTGAGTGTCCTAACCATGGCTCAGGTCCAGAGCTCAAAGAGGGTGCAACTCGGTCAAAAGCAGTCTTGTAGAGTGGCAGGCTGGGGATCACGAGGTCCCCGATTCGATCCCAGCTCCGGGAGTGTGCCGAACGTCCTTGAGCAAGATACTGAGCCCCAAGACCGCTCACTTGCGGCATGGTGGAGTATAGGGATGGGACGGTTACCAGTGAACCGCGGTGAAAACAGTACAACCGGTTAAATTTTCATTTATTAAGATAACCGTGCATAAAAAAAATATATATATAAAAAAAAAGATAACCGTGCATGACTATGTCACTGAAAGATCATTCTAAATGCTGTCTGACTTTGATAAACATGCTAAATGGTTTCTGAGCCTCATCCCCATTCAATTTCCGAGGAAAAGCCACACAGGTAGCAGTGCGTAGGCAGAGTTTTGACATCAGGCGAAAACAACAACACTAGCGGCATGGCTGAAAGTGAGATGTATTTTGGCGGAGAGAATGGCTGAGTACTGAGTGTACAAAGCGATCTAAGGCGTGGTTACATTTCACAAAAGGGAACAAAAAGGAGGAGGCGAAATGCAACCTGTGCTCTAAGATATTTTCCTGCAAGGGGGGAAATACAACGTCTATGCTAAAGAACTTAAATGGTGCCCATCAGATTAGAATTGGGACTTGCACTACATTTGATAGTCTCAAAGTGCGAGACAGACCAACTCCCTTGTCCTCTTCTACCACCCCAGGTATGCATGCTGTGCGCACCTCAATAAGTCCTGTTCGTTGACATTGACAGTACGTAAATCTAGTGCTAGATGTCTTCTTTGCTAGCTTGATTCCCTCTGTCATGGGCTTGCTAAAGCTATAACTTGCAGTGGTTCATTCATTAGACTAGTAGTAACGTACTGCAGCTAGCCAGCTATACCTAAAGTTAGCTACCGTTAGCTTGCTAGCTCGGTGCAGTGACGTTACGTTACTGGGCACAACTAGTGAATGAATGAATGACCCGCTGTAGTCTAAGTTATACTACAACGTTTTTGTAGCCTTTAGCAAGCGGATGACAGAGGGAATCTAGCTTGCAAAGAAGACATCTAGATTTAAGGACTGTCAATGTTAACGTAAAATAACCTAATAGTGTATAGCATAGCACTTGCATGTACAATGCTATAGCACTAGCTGGTTAACGTTAGCAAGCTGCAGTGCTCGTCATGTCATGTTGTTATTGTTGTGTAAAGTATACTGTAGTGAGGGAGATCGAGAGAGAGGGAGGGAGGGAGAGAGGGAAGAAGGGGATGGAAAGAGGGAGGGAGATTGTCTTTCTCTAATACTGTTTAGTTAAGAGCAGCCATTTGTTATGTAATGGTGTGTTGTTATGTTGTTATGTAAAGCATAGTCTATAGTCTATAGGCTACTTTATTTAATTTATATGCAGTATAATTTATTTATTATTTTTTTGTCTTTTCACGTTATGCCCTGTGCATCAGTAGTGTCACAAATTAACAATACTTATTCAGTTCTTTTAAGAATTTATAGTTGTCTCGTCTTTCCATTAAATAGTAGAAAAGTAGGGTATCGATAGTGGGATCGATAAAGACTCGAATCGTTAAGCAGTCTCAATAATGGTATCAGTATCGATAAAAATTAACGAGACCCATCCCTAACCGTGATAAAACCGTGAACCGTAATAATTTTGGTCACTATAACCGTGATATGAAAATTTCAAACCGTCCCATCCCTAGTGGAGTAGTACCTAATACTAGATTGCCAACACTGTCCGTCCCTGAGGAAGACGGACAGGAGCACATGGATTGGTCCCCGGGCGCGGCCCACGCATGCTGTCTGTTCCCGTCTGTCATTGGGGGAAGGACGACGGGATAGGTGAAGAGCAGGTGGACGATTCTGTCATTCATGTGTGTGTGTGTGTGTGTGTGTGTTTCGGCATTGCCACCTCATCAATGTGTGCTGTGTCGCACTATATGACAATAAAAGTTGTTTTAGTAAAAGTTCAGATCCAAAGAAGTACCAGCACTCACATTGTCCGGTCTTTAGGAAATTGGAATACTTGCTCATGGCACCCTTGACCCACCAGCCTCCACACACTCTGGCTCCCTCTGCAGTGATAGCCCCTGGGTAAAAATGCGACAGTTACGAAATGGTCACCTGATCCCCGTTCCTCTGGTGCGTCAAGCTAAAGCGGACATTGCAGGGGGCGTGGGGCGGGGGGGCGCCGCCAGCCTGAGTGAGCGTGAGGAATCACCTGGCTGTGGCCCCAGTGCAGCGTGGGATGCCTCAGGGGCCCATGCAGGTACAGTATACAGCAGGGTGACGGATGACTGCAGGGTTTCACAGTTGGACAGATCGTTCACCCCCCCCCCCTCTCTCCCTCCCTCCCACCCTCTTTTACCCTCAGTTCCTTCAACCACTCATCGCCTTCCTGCCCCCTTTCTGGGAAGCAGCCTACTGCTCCATCACTCCATCATTTGATTAACCTATTCACACTCAACCTGTCAGTCATGCATGCATGCATTCATACACACGCACGCGTGCACACGCACACACAGACACACACACCTACTGAAGACACACACCACTCTCAGACTCTGTAGAGGTTTGCTGATTCAATGCTATGCCAAGATGAGTGAGAGTGACTGTGTATGCGTGTGTGTGTTTAGGCAGGCCTGGGCTGACCTGAGGCAGTGTAACAGTGTGATAGATGAACTTGTTGGAGGGAGAGATGTTTTTTGCGGCTGTGTTGTGAAAGCACTCTGCCGTCCGGTTCAACATGGCTGCACGGTAGTGTGTGCGATTCATCATTACACCAGCCCCAGCCCCTGACCTTTAGCACTGCTCATTTTCTCAAATGCATGCGCACACACACACACACATTCCAACCACTCCTCCCCGTCACACAAGCATGGCGTCCTCCCTATGGTAAACATTGTCATGGTCAGGTGAAAGGAGATGGGGGGGCTCATCCTAAATGATCCTGGACTGGATATTTGGTTTTGGTTGCCTGGCAACCTCAATTCATTAGGCTGACTCCTGCACTCAGTGATGTGTGCTGGTTACTGACAGGGCCATTGGGGGTCACCCACACATGCACACATGCACACACACACTCTCTCTCATTAAATGCCAAGGGGCCTGATTCACAGTGTGTCTAAGCCCCCGCCGTGCCCTAATACACTGATGACCCACCAGCACTAAGTCTTTTACAATGATGACTCATTTAAGGCAGCCCATTGATGCTCTTATGAATGCTGCCGGAACTCAACCAGCACTCCGACTCCAATACAAGAGGTTTGGTCAGAGTCTGGTCCGATCAGAGATTTTCTGGACTGAATCAAAATGGCCACTGATGATGTTGAGCGAGATCATTCTAACTGATCTGGGTGGCAACGCGGTAGGCTAACGGATCTCGCGGTATCTTCTTTGGTTTAAACAGGACATGATCCCCTGGGTGTCTTTGCTGCTCCCCCGGAATGCGCCGTAAAATAAACAAACTAACACCGAAACCATAGCTCTCGCCCTGTGACACTGTCGCTGGGGCAGAGATAAAAAGGATTGTTTAATCGTGTGCTACGTATATTTGCCAACCGTCTCTGACAACCATGTCAGACTGTCTTCACTCTGTTCAAATTTAAATAGAACACGGCTCCCACATAGCAAGGGAAGGTTAGCCGCACACATTTCCCAGATCAAGGCAGACAGAGTTGGAGGGAGGCCACTTGAAATGTCAATCTCAACTTTACTTCTGTCCATAGTGGGTGGCTGCACTTTTATGAAAAGCATCTGATTTCAATGAAAATGTGGATAAAGTGACACCATTCAGCGAGCCAAATTTCTGAAATGGCAGAGACAGGCTATTATGAACAGACTATTGTTGACTTGATTTGAATAGCCTATAGGTAATGCTAATTTTCATCTGAAGACATTTCGGAAATGACACCAGTCTACCACATCTCATGTGTTGAGTTATTCAGGGGGCGAGGCAGACACCTTCTTGTGGTGCCCTCCGTCAGTAGCTGCGATTAACCACCGTAAGTGAAGCAAAGTCTGCTAACTGAGAGCCACCACCCGGGCTGGAGTTCGGCTGCCACAGGCAGGGAGAGCAGCTGGCGGAGCTTGCTCAGAACCCAGAATTCTGCAGCTGAACTCCGAAGGGCTCACCCCCAATAAAATTGATATCATCGAGCACCTGACCTGCACCACCAAGGCCCTCGTCATCCTCCTCCAGGAGACCCACTGCATAACAGCAGATAAACTAGTTCTCCCAAATTTCACTCTAGCTGGGTCTACCCTAAGCAGGAAGCATGGCCTCGCTACGTTCGTCGAACTGGAGTATCGTCGACCAATCCCCGACTGGCTCAAAGATTGAGTGGTTGGGCGTGGATGTTGCCGGCTTTAAAATCGTCAACATCTACAAGCCTCTGCCTTCATGAATCACACCAGCGTATCTCCCAGGCTTCTCCCACCCCTGCCTCTATGCTGGCGACTTCAATTGTCAGCACGAGCATTGGGGGTACAGCATCAATACATCCAACTGAGAAAACCTGGTTGCTTGGGCAACTAACAACAGCCTGGCCCTGCTGTACGATTCCAAGGGCGCAGCCAGCTTTGTCTCAGGTCACTGGAAAACTGGGACGAATCCTGACTTGGCATTCGCGAGTGTCGGCGTTGATAACCGGCTCCCCGATAGATGCATGCTAGGAAAGTTCCCTCGGTCCCAACATTGACCATCGCTGATAACCATGGCTAAACTCGTGGACCTCGTCCTGAGCGAGCCGGTGAAACGATGGAACTTCCGAAAGGCCAACTGGAAACGCTACCGCCTCCTTACCAATAGATCCACGAGGTGCCTCCCACCACCTAACACCAACAACGTGGACAAGGCGTACCGGGAACTCTGGTTTAAGCAGTAAAACAAATCCATCCCACGCGGACATCGCAATAGCTACAAACCATGCTGGGATGTGGGCATGGCAGGAGACACTGAGCCAGGACATGCAGACACTAGCGGCATACCTCCAGAAATGGAGATTGAAGCTCAGCGAGGCAAAGACGGTGTCGGCGGCCTTCCACCTTAACAATAAAGCAGCCAAATGTGAGCTCCTAGTGTACATTGTCATAGAATTTACAACTGGCCTCAAGACCTTTCAGATCTCAGCTTTTGTTCTTAAAATCTATTGATCCAGTCCCCTGCCTTTTGCTATTCCAAAACCCTTAAACCATTGTCCTCTCTCTCCTTTTGTAATTCACCACCTCCCTCAACCGTTCACATAGACAAGAAGACCTCCAGGAGGTCCACACACCTAGAAATCTGTCTACTCCAGAATAACCATCCTTTGTCCCTTTGTCTCCAAGAAATTGCCGCCTTTTCTCATGTCACGTGTCTGTATTCTCGACCACGCCTGCCATTTCATATGACGTAAAATGGGTTAGCCAATCACATCCTCAAAGCGCCATACCTGTGTTTTGCTTGAGAATATAGGCCGCGCTGACCAAGAGGCGCCACTTCTTGGGATACCACTCATGTGTTTGTCCGGAAGTCCTTGCGCTCGTATGTTTTCTCAATAAACCAGACTTAATCTGTTTGAGCGAATCTTGGTAAATCCTTTTTGACTAGATCAGTTGAAATCCATTACAGTTTGGCGACGCGGATGAAAGGGAGGACTGCCTGTGTGTTGATTCGGGATTCCAGTGGATGGACTGGTCGACACGTGTCGGTCCATAGTGGGTTTGGAAAATCAATTTTCTCTCTTGCGCCAGAGCGCACGCTGAGATTATTTCCTCAGTTCTTTCACTGGCTTCCTGAACTCACAGGTACGTTTTGAACGAACCCTCTTATGGTTTTGAGTTGTATTTGCCTTGTTTTCGTTTCGGATTGTGTTGTTGGTCTGGCGTATTGTTGGAAACAAACTCCCCGGGGGGGGAGTAGGTGGTATCGATCTAAGTAGTTGTAACTCAACAATAACGATATATGATTGGAGATATTGTATTGTTCTTTGACTTCGTCCTTGTTTCGTTACTAGGGGTTTTGCTTTTCAGTAGAAGTGTGATTTTGGTCTTGTGACTCATTTGTTCCCCTGCAGTTGATGTACAGTTTAGGTTGTTTATCGGCTGCAGTTTAGAACGGTTGAGTTGGTGTTGAGTCAATGCGCCAAAGTTGGCACAGAAGCGGGCTTCCCCTTTGGCCGGTCGCGGGTGTAATTCAAACCGCAAGCCGTTGTATGTTTTCTCAACGAAGGTAGCTACTGGGAGTGATTTGGTAGTGTCCGATCCGCATTTCTTGGAGAAACTTTTTCCCTTTTATCCCGGGTGGTTGGTGTAGCATAACGAGTTTAGCTTCCAACCAAGAGGCTGGTGTTCAGCCGGACAGGCATATCCTTTTTGTTTGTTTTAACGTAGGCCTTTGTTCGTCCTTTGTGTTCTGTGTCCCTGCACGGGGTTGTTCGTTTTGTTGTTTACTGTTTGAGCTTCGGCTCTTGCCTTGTATTGTTTGTTAAGCGCGCCTATTATCCAGGTAAGTATTGTTCACATTTTCAACACTGTTTCGACTGCTATAAATCGTAACTGCTAGGTTTCCGGTAGCTGGTTGTCTGGGAGACAAAGCAAACAACAACAACAACTACTCCGCTCTCCCGGTGATCCCGCCCGAGCCAGAGGGACAACAAAGGACCAGTTGCTGGGTGAGTTATGTAGCGGTTTAATGTGTCTTTGTTTCTTACAAAATTGTATTCCTTTGTTTATTTCCCGCCGTGCGTTTTAACTATACGTTTCCTTTCATCGTTGGGTTTGAATTATAGGGTGTAGGCTATTGTGTTAATTATGAATACCAATACTAGTTCGCTGTCTGGCCCAGCTAAGATTGTTGCGCAAAGTTTTTGGGATGATGCATGGTACAGTTTTCGCTATGGGCGAGATATTCTGATTTTCCCCTGTCCGGTACACTCTTGATTCTTGAGTTAGCGACTCTTAGAGCTCAGTTACAGGCGTTTGAGATGACTAAGTTAGGAAGGGAGCCTAGGAATACCATAGATTGGAATGCATTCAGGAAGTGGGAAATAGTCGCACATGAGTGTTTTTTCAAGTCAGAAAGAAGCGTAGCTGAGGAAGTTAATCAGAGAGATGAATATTCAAAGTCCCTTCCCCCTCCTAGTCATTCCGTTTTGAACTCTATCGCGCCGACTTGGCACTCAGAGCTCACACATCCTTTCCAGACTATATCTGCTTCACCCGCTGTTGTAGCTGCCGCCCCGCCTCCCAACTCTGTTTTTCCGCCTGCTCCCAACCAACAACGACCACAGGGCCATCACATGAACAAGAACCGTAGTGTTAGAAACAGAACAGATCACAGGATGGAAAACAGGAATGGAAACAGACCTGATACATGTTTTAATTGTGGTAAAGTTGGTCACTGGATTAGAGAATGTCACAGTTACCGCAGGCAAAATGAGAGGGAGAATCCTGCAACCCTGTTCCAGCACCACCTGCTGGGGTTCCCTTGAACAACCCACAAAGTAGATTTTAACTAGCCAATATAGACCCTTTTTTTAAGGTAAATAAACAGGACAAGACAGATATAGCTGAGGATGTCAGGTTTGTGCATGATGGTGGGAGGATAGATAATGTTGCCAGTGTCTTAATCTGAATACAGCATCGCCTAACAACCCAATTATATATTTTTTATGTTTATGTTAAATATCTCATGTTTATAGTTTGAGGCACATTCATCGGGTCTGAGTGTTTTTCTGAGTGTTTTTTACAGACAACTGTCGTTCCGGGAGTGACGGGTGAATGCCGAACCAGGAGATGGGCACAGGACCGGAGGTGGAGATGGAGGTTACCGGCCTGCTTCCCTACAGATGGGCGACACCTGTGGTTCTTGGGATGCAGGACCAACGCCATGTTACCGACTCACCGTGATAAGTATGACATAGGGAAGATTGTGTTAGGGTTTTGATGGAGGACCCAAGAGCAGACACGATTGGGGTGAAAGCCCGTAGGCACGTTTATTGCGATCCGGGGAGAGGCAGGCAGTAACGTGGTCCGTAGACAGGCGTGGGTCAGGCGGGGACGTGGTAGTCGTACAGGCGATGGTCAGGCAGGAGCGTGGTAGTCGTACAGGCGATGGTCAGGCAGGAGCGGGGTTGTCGTACAGGCGTGGGTCAGGCAGGAGCGGGGTTGTCGTACAGGCGTGGGTCAGGCAGGAGCAGGGTAATCGTACAGGCGTGGGTCAGGCAGGAACTGGATACTGGGAAGACAGGGAGAACAGGGTAAGGCAAGGTTCAAAAAACAGACGAGGCAGGGAGCTAGAGACGTGTACCCACTAGGTTGGTTGGTCAAAGATCTGGCACAGAGGGCTGTGTGGACCGGCTTCTTATCCTGCTGGCGATTGGCTGATCAGGACCAGGTGCGTTGATTGGCTGATCAGGACCAGGTGCGTTGAGGTGTGGAGGAGAGGCAATCAAGGTGACGCACGGCAGGTGTGGATCGGGGCCGTGTCTGGCTTGTGACCGCAGACGTGCCCGCAGTTCCCGCTGCAGGCTCTGGGAGGTGCTGGGGGAAACGGAGTCCGGCACTGGAGAGACAGGTACAGGCTGGGGACCAGCGTCAGAACCGGGGCTCGGGCAGGGGTCAGGGGGCTGAGGAGGTGGACGAGGCTGACGCGGCGGTGCCGTGACAGGACCCCCCCCTCTACGGGCGCCACCTGGCGACCGACCGGGCTAGCCAGGATGGTCACGGTGGAAATCCCGGATGAGCGTTGGGTCCAGAATGAACCTGCGGGGAACCCAACTCCGTTTCTCAGGCCCATAACCCTCCCAGTCCACCAGATACTGGAGTCCCCGGCCCCGCCGACGGACCCTCAGCAAGCGCCGCACCGTCCAGGCAGGGTGGTCATCGATGATCCGGACCGGCGGTGGCGGGTCTCCTGGTGGACACAGTGGGCTGACAGAGGCAGGCTTGATACGGGACACATGGAAGGTCGGATGTATCCTCATGGCGGGAGGCAACTTGAGGGGTTGACTATGCTGTCGATGACGTATGGGCCCAGGTACCGGGGTGTCAGCTTACGGGAGGATGCTTGCAATGGGATGTCCTTGGAGGATAACCATACACTCTGACCTGGTTGGTAAGCTGGAGCTGGGACCCGGTGGCGATCCGCGTTACGCCGGCTGCGGTGGGTAGAGCGGAGCAGGGCGGTTCGGGTCTCTTTCCACACCCTGCGGCAGCGACGGATGTGGCTCTGGACTGAGGGCACGGTGAGTTCCTCCTCCTGCTCGGGGAACAATGGTGGCTGGTAGCCCAGAGAGCATTCAAAAGGGGACAGACCAGTGGAGGCATTGGACAGGGAGTTGTGAGCATACTCAACCCAGGAGAGGTAGTCGCTCCAGGCGGACGGGTTCCGAGTAGAGACACAGCGCAGAGCATTCCCAAGGAACTGGTTGGCCCGTTCAGCCTGCCCGTTAGTCTGGGGGTGGTAGCTGGAGGACAGGCTCACGGTGGCTCCAATAGCCCGGCAGAACTCCCGCCATACTTGGGACGTAAACTGGGGTCCTCGGTCCGAGACAATGTCCACGGGAATGCCGTGGAGCCGGACCACATGGGTCACCAGGAGAGCCGCGGTCTCTGAAGCTGAGGGGAGCTTGGATAGGGGCACAAAATGGGCGGCCTTAGAAAACCGGTCAATAATAGTTAGTATGGTGGTGTTACCATTGGACAGAGGGAGCCCGCACACGAAGTCCAGCCCGATGTGGCTCCAAGGGCGGCCAGGTACAGGCAGGGGGCGTAGCAGACCGGAGGAGGGTTGGTGCGACGCCTTGCTCTGGGCACAGACTGTGCAGGCCTGGATGTATTCCCGGGTGTCAGCTGACATGGTGGGCCACCAAAAACGCTTCTTAAGCAGAGCCAGGGTGCGGTTGACCCCTGGGTGACAGGCAAACCGGGATGCGTGGACCCACTGGATGACCTGGGAACGGACTAGATCAGGCACAAACAGTCGGTTAGGGGGGCCGTTACCTGGGTCCGGTTGGCTCCTCTGGGCGTCCCTGACCACGCCCTCGATCTCCCATGTGACCGCGCCCACCACACAGGAGGGAGGTAGGATCGTGTCAGGCTCTGCGGCACTCGGTTCCGGGGGAGCAAATTGGCGTGACAACGCATCAGGCTTGACGTTGCGAGACCCCGGCCGGTAGGTGATGGTAAACCGGAAGCGCCCGAAGAACAGCGCCCACCGGGCCTGCCTGGGGTTTAGCCTCTTGGCGTTCTGGAGGTAAACCAGGTTTTTTTTATCTGTCTACACGATAAACGGTTGTTCCGCCCACTCCAACCAATGTCTCCATTCCTCCAGGGCCAGCTGGACAGCGAGCAGCTCCTTGTTCCCCACGTCGTAATTGCGTTCCGCCGGTTCAAGGCGGCGAGAGAAGGCGCAGGGGTGGAGCTTGTCGTCGGAGGCCGATCGCTGTGACAGGACCGCCCCCACTCCCGTGTCCGATGCGTCGACCTCCACGACGAACTGACGTGAGGGGTCTGGTTGGGTAAGCACCGGGGCAGAGGTGAAGAGTGCTTTCAAGGCCCTGAACGCAGCGTCTGCCTCGGGTGTCCAGGAGAAGGGAGTGGTCCTAGAGGTCAGGGCCATCATGGGGGAAGCAACTCGGCTGTAGTCACGGATAAACCGTCGGTAAAAGTTTGCAAACCCAAGAAACCTCTGTAGCTCCTTTCTGGTTGTGGGGGTGGGCCACTCGACCACTGCCCTGATCTTCTCTGGGGTAGCCTTCACCTGACCCTCTCCAATGATGTACCCCAGAAACTGAACTGAGCAGACATGAAATTCACACTTTTCAGCCTTGACAAACAGCCGGTTCTCCAGGAGTCTTTGGAGAACCTGCCTGACGTGCTTGACATGCTCCTCCGGGGAACGAGAAAAAACAAGGATGTCATCCAGGTAGACAAAGACAGAACGGTTCAGTAGATCCCGGAGGACATCATTGACTAGGGCCTGAAAAACAGCAGGGGCATTGGTCAACCCAAAAGGCATCACCAGATACTCGAAATGTCCAAGGGGGGTGTTAAAAGCAGTCTTCCACTCGTCTCCTTCTGTAATCCGAACCAGATGGTAGGCGTTCCTGAGGTCCAGTTTGGAAAAGACGGTGGCGCCTTGGAGGGGCTCAAAGGCAGAAGCGAGGAGAGGCAGGGGATACTTGTTTTTAACAGTTATGCTGTTCAGAGCCCAGTAATCAATGCAGGGTCGTAAGGAACCATCCTTCTTACCGACAAAGAAGAATCGGGCACCTACTGCAGAGGACGATGGCCTGATGATGCCAGAAGCAAGAGAGTCCCTGATGTAAGTTTCCATGGCCTCTCTCTCAGGACGTGACAGGTGGAACAGACGGCCTGAGGGCAGAGGGGCCCCGGGGAGGAGCTCTATGGAGCAGTCATAGGGGCGATGAGGCGGTAGGGAGAGAGCTCGTTGCTTACTGAAGGCCTCTCCAAGGTCGTGGTAGACGGGGGGCACCTGGGACAGGTCAGGAGGCTCAATAGGGGCAACAGCGCCCTCTGCTGGGGGACGGGCAGATGTGAGGCAGGTACTGAGGCAGAAGGAACTCCAGCTGACTACTCGGTTAGAGGACCAGTCGATATGGGGATTGTGTTGTTTTAACCACGCATGGCCAAGCACTATGGGACTCTGGGGTGACGTGATGACCAATAGGGACAAGGACTCGCGATGGTTTCCAGAGATGACCACGCTCAAGGGTTCGGTGACATGCGTAATGTTGGCTAGGAGTCTACCGCTAAGGTCGTGCACGGTAACAGGGGGCTCTCTGGGAAGGGTGGCAATACCCGCCTGGATTACTAGCTCTGCGTCGATGTAATTGTCGTCGGCACCTGAGTCAACAAGGGCGAGAACTGAGATGGGCCGTTGGTTCACAGTGATGGAGACGTCGAGGTGCATCCGCCCCTGGGCATCGACACAGGAGGAGCCATTGGAAAGAGAGCCCACGTGCGCTAGCTTGGCCATGGGGGGCGTGGGTGACAGGGCACAGCCCACCGGTGAACCCACTCTCACTGGTGGGCTTGGGTTTTTTGGCCGAGCGGGGCAGGAAGCACGGCCATGACCTGGTTGACCGCAGTAGAAACAGAGGCGCTCGCTCACACGGCGAGCGCGTTCAGCCTCTGAGAGTCGTGCGCCGCCCAACTGCATGGGCTCGTCCTCGGGGGCGGAGGCATGTGGCGTCGTGGTGCGCTGAGGGGAGAGCGCTTCATGACGTGGCGAGAGCTGAGAAGGCGGGTTAGGGGAACGCTGGCTGGGAAGCCTAGATGGAAAACCGGACTAAGGGGCGGACCGGTAAGTAGGCTAGACACAAAGGCTATTCTTTCGGCGTCCAGTGAATACATGCTAGGCTGGTGAATAAAGATGAAGTCACATTGCATTAGAAATGACCCACAACGAGCCAGATCACCGTCATACGGCTTGGGACTAGGGAGGTTAGGCTCACGTCGGGATGCAGTCACAGGGGCTGGGCTAGCTGCCAGGACTCCGGGTGCAGGGCCCTCCCCCTGGGCTGCGGAGCCCGTGGATATGACCAATTGGCTAACCTGCTCTCTGAGGGTTTGCATGGTAGCGGCGATAGTGTGCAGGCTTTGCTCCGACTTGGTTACCTGGGCCGACAGGCCTTGCATATTGGTGTTGAGAGCCCGCATCGCTGTATCGGCGTCCCGGAGTAGAACGCTGTGTTGTCCCACGAGAATCACTTGGGAGGTGACGGCCTGCCGGAGGCCTGTGTTGTCCGCTGGGTCCATGTTGGCCAGATTAGGGTTTTGATGGAGGACCCAAGAGCAGACACGATTGGGGTGAAAGCCCGTAGGCACGTTTATTGCGATCCGGGGAGAGGCAGGCAGTAACGTGGTCCGTAGACAGGCGTGGGT
The DNA here is from genome assembly GCF_949987555.1 of Borostomias antarcticus. Classification (NCBI taxonomy): domain Eukaryota; kingdom Metazoa; phylum Chordata; class Actinopteri; order Stomiiformes; family Stomiidae; genus Borostomias; species Borostomias antarcticus. Next base: position 17,308,693 of record NC_140235.1, read on the forward strand.
CAGGCGGGGACGTGGTAGTCGTACAGGCGATGGTCAGACAGGAGCGTGGTAGTCGTACAGGCGATGGTCAGGCAGGAGTGGGGTTGTCGTACAGCCGTGGGTCAGGCAGGAGCGGGGTTGTCGTACAGGCGTGGGTCAGGCAGGAGCAGGGTTGTCGTACAGGCGTGGGTCAGGCAGGAGCGGGGTAATCGTACAGGTGTGGGTCAGGCAGGAGCAGGGTAATCGTACAGGGTAAGGCAAGGTTCAAAAAACAGACGAGGCAGGGAGCTAGAGACGTGTACCCACTAGGTTGGTTGGCGAACGATCTGGCACAGAGGGCTTTGTGGACCGGCTTGTTATCCTGCTGGCGATTGGCTGATCAGGACCAGGTGCGTTGATTGGCTGATCAGGACCAGATGCGTTGAGGTGTGGAGGAGAGGCAATCAAGGTGACGCATGGCAGGTGTGGATCGGGGGCGTGTCTGGCTTGTGACCGCAGACGTACCCGCAGTTCCCGCTGCAGGCTCTGGGAGGTGCTGGGGGAAACGGAGTCCGGCACTGGAGAGACAGGGACAGGCTGGGGACCAGCGTCAGAACCGGGGCTCGGGCAGGGGTCAGGGGGCTGAGGAGGTGGACGAGGCTGACGCGGCGGTGCCGTGACAGATTGTCAAACCCAAGAGACCATTTTGTCTGAAGTGTGCCCAATACTCTGTCCTCAAATGCAGAAGAGGGAAGTTTTAGATAATTTATATTTTGTTAATTGTAAATGAAGCGTTCATTTTATATTTTGTTAATTGTAAATGAAGCGTTCATTTTAGTGTTATTTTATTTGAGTAATGCATTTTTTCCCCCATCTCTGTTTTATCCTGACTTCAGGGAATTTTCGTTTTCACCCTTAGGGGGTGTTGTTTTGTTGAGACGAGTATGTTTTTTTAAAATGGCGACAGAAATTCTAAGAGCAAATTACCTCGATCACGATTGGGAACTGGGCGTGTTAAAGTAATTCTTACACTGCACCTGATGTCACTGTAGGCTACTGCAGAGCCTAGATCCCTGCTACTGTCCGATTCGGTAAATGGACAAAAGCTAGGTCCCCACTGACAAACTACATAGACTGACGAGCCCGACTGGCTCTAACGACACTTGAACAGACACCCTGTTTAAGTTCTCCAGACTATGGCTAACCATTTTCCCCAAAGCAGGATCATCTCCTGCCAGGAAGAGGAGATGATAGAATGTGACATGCACTTAACAATGTTTCTGAGAATATCTTCAACAGACTGCTGATAACCGTTCCTGACCAAAGAGGGGCTTCCTGACCAAAGAGGGGATTCCTGACTAAAGAGGGGTTCCTGCATCACACCAAGCCTGGGGATTGGGTCCTGATCCGCGACCTCGGGACGTACCAGATTCAACTCACCACGCAGACGGCTGCCAGAGTAGCTGAGAGAACTTTGTGGGTCCATGAGAGCCGTTGCGTCCCAGACCAGGGAGCAGACGAGCAGCCTGAGAAGAAGAGGCCAGAAGACATGGAAGAGAAGTAGAAGTAGCCGGGTGAACCTACCCGTAAAGATGGAACAATCAGGACCATGGCATTCAGGCCTGTGTGGAATAGCTGTCAAAACTAGCTGAGAGGACGGTCCATGCAGCCGAACCAGAGATCTCCAGGGCAAAGCAGTGGGTTGCCACACTGTCCTCTCCTCTGATGAGCAATCGGAGAGTGACCTTGCCGGTCACTGCCACACTGTCCTCTCCTCTGATGAGCAATCGGAGAGTGACCTTGCCGGTCACCGCCACACTGTCCTCTCCTCTGATGAGCAATCGGAGAGTGACCTTGCCGGTCACCTCCACACTGTCCTCTCCTCTGATGAGCAATCGGAGAGTGACCTTGCCGGTCACCTCCTTCTCGTGGTCGTTGTTATGACAACGTGAACAAGCTCAACAGCAATTACTGCACCACATAAACACGCACACTGGAACCTACATTGGACATTCAGAGACGCAAACATGGAAGCTACGATCCAGAAGAGGAAATGACATTCGATTGTTCACAACAGGAGTGAATGAACTTATCTTGAAAAAATATCATATTTGTTTAGAAGAGTTACAATGGTTAAAACATGAGTTGATAAATGAGTTTGAAGAGTTATTTCTTTGGGTTTTTCCTCTAAATTGACCAAGAGGTTTTTTGCCCTTTTTACACTGGTAACCATGTCATCTTTTGTACCTTGTTTCTGTCAAACTTTAAATCAAGGTTTTTGGTGAATTGTTGTCCCTTTTTTAGACTAGTAATCATGTCATCTTTTTTACCTCGTTTCCTGTCAAATTTCTGAAACAAGGGAGTTTTGGTGCGTGATTTGCATGTGGAAGAAACTTTATTCTTCTTAAAATAATCTAATTAAAGATTAAAATAATCTAATTTTTGTTAAATATTTCACAATAAAATTCCTTTTTATTCTGCTCCACCTAGTGGAGAGATTACTTCCTTCCCACATGTATAGCATAGAGTTGAGTTTTACGATTTGTGTTTGGAATTGATTTTTGGTTATGCTTATTTTATATTTGATGTTTATATTTTATGTGTCTGGTCAGGCACAAACGGGGGAGATCGTCATAGAATTTAAAACTGGCCTCAAGACCTTTCAGATCTCAGCTTTTGTTCTTAAAATCTATTGATCCAGTCCCCTGCCTTTTGCTATTCCAAACACCTTAAACCTTTGTCCTCTCTCTCCTTTTGTAATTCACCACATCCCTCAACCGTTCACATAGACAAGATGACCTCCAGGAGGTCCACACACCTAGAAATCTGTCTACTCCAGAATAACCATCCTTTGTCCCTTTGTCTCCAAGAAATTGCCGCCTTTTCTCATGTCACGTGTCTGTATTCTCGACCACGCCTGCCATTTCATATGACGTAAAATGGGTTAGCCAATCACATCCTCAAAGCGCCATACCTGTGTTTTGCTTGAGAATAAAGGCCGTGCTGACCAAGAGGCACCACTTCTTGGGATACCACTCATGTGTTTGTCCGGAAGTCCTTGCGCTCGTATGTTTTCTCAATAAACCAGACTTAACCTGTTTGAGCAAATCTTGGTAAATCCTTTTTGACTAGATGGAACACTCCTGCCATGCAGCGCCGAACCAACCTACCTCGGCATGACATTGGACAGGTCGCTCACGTTCCACCGACACCACAAGTTAACAGCTTGTGTGGCGTTGATCAGGCGATGGGTCCGATCAGGCTGGGGTGCCGGAGCAAAAACACTGCGTACGGCAGCCCTAGCCCTGGTCAGGGCTGGAAGAGACTGCGCGTTCCCAGTGTCACAAGAGGACCTACAGCAGTTTGTAGTTCAGCCCACCAGTCCATGTGGAGACGAACACCTTCAAGCACGCTTTGAGGAATTACAAAGACAAGGCGGTTTGAGACGATGTCTGACCAGGGAGTGTGCTGTGGAAAATTATATAACATTGAAGAGGACCAGGTCCTCCATGCACTACAGACACAGCAATCATCTTCCCTGCCAAGTAGTACTCATCTTCCCTAACCCCTGCTTGTGTAAAATGCAGAGCAATAAAAAACTGGTGAAACAGCATCTCCTTTCATATAACAGCATTCAACAAGCACTTCATCCCAGAATGAAATGTATTCGGAATGAAATGAAATGTATTAGTGCCAAAATGAAATGTTTTAGTGCCCCAAAAAATCCATACAAAAATCTTTACATTACCCAAATTGTACACAAGGTAGCGGTTATCAGCAGGTCCAGCAAATATGGGACGATGTCGTAGACTGTTCATCAGAAGAGTCAGAAACTCTCGTTTTGGGCCACCTGAATCGACACCTTCTTCAGAATGACCTATATAAGATAGATACTTTATTGATCCACAAAGGTAAATTCTTGTGTTGCAGCATCCAACCAAAAGGCACAGGATAGGCACAGAATAGACACAAAATAGGCACAGGAGGCAAAGAAATAGGCACAAAATATACAACAAGCTCAAACCTGCATCATCTGTGAACTTCACAAACATTTCGTTTGTTTCAGAGTATGTGCCACGATTGAATCCTCTGACTGCTCCATCCCAGATGTCTGACCGACAGATGTTAAATCTGCTGACCCTCTTGCGGTCAATGTCAACTGCCAGATTTGCAATGACTTCCGGTGCTGTTACACATGACCTCTCCCTATAACACACAGAGTAGCAATAAGTGAAGCACCACTGTAAATTATATGAAAGATAGCCGGGCATGTCCCCACACAGCACATTTACTCAGAATATTTATTGTACTTACTCAATATCCAACACCTGTGGGAAGTCTAGAGTCTCAGCATCAATGGAGTCTTCGTCATCCTCAATAACAACAGGCGCATACATATTTGTGTATTCACTGTAAAATAAACACACATATAGGCTATGTACAGGAATTAACATTTTTCACACTAAATACAATAACTGGAACTTGAGAGAAAAACCCACCGATAACATGTAGTGTCCATTGCAACAGCTGATGTACTTGCAACATCATCCGAGTCAGGAGGTACAATCTGAAAAACAGGAAAACTTAATCAGTGCAAAATAAACACCTCAACAATAATTTACATTTGTGCAAAATAGCACTGATTTATATAGTAGCATCTTAATTAATTTCATCCAGAGAAGAGGCAGAAGATTGGTTTTATATTGCAATCATATATACAAGTATAGATTTCTTTTTCAGCTATGACCTAAATTAACATGCATCAGGAGCTGTCCTATTCTCCAAAAAAACAAGGCACTTTACCAAATCAAACATTAATGAGTGTCTCTAATTCACTTACTTCTCAACAACACTAACATGCCACCTCTCTTCTCCATTTAACCTCTCAAACTCCACCCCAATAAATCAATGTCTTGTGTACTGTAATTATATGCTCCTGATACCTCCTCTCAATCAAAACACATTAGAACAGATACTGATATAACACACACATGAAGGTGGGGTGCGTTGGTGTACGCACGCACACACACACGGGAGATAATAATATAGACAAAGTGAGATAGGAGTCACAGCACTATAATATTATATTACCGGAGCTGGTGTATAAACCTCTGAAAGGTCTCCAAGTTCAACGCAGACACAGTCACTGAAATAGGGTAAGAATTATTAGTTTGGTGTACCACAGTATATACTGTAGCTGAGCACATCATGATAACATTTGAAACATACAGTGATGCTTGAAAGAATGTGAACCCTTTTAGAAGTCACTGTATCTTAACAACAAGACCAGGCAAGCCTGGTTGTGGCTGATGGGCTAGGTGGTGGAGGGGGTTGGTGGTGGTGGTGATGGTGATGGTGGAGGGGGTTGGTGGTGGTGGTGATGGTGATGGTGGAGGGGGTTGGTAGTGGTGATGATAGTGGAGGGGGTTGGTAGTGGTGGAGGAGGGAGTTGATGGTGGTGGAGGAGGGGGTTGGTGGTGGTGGAGGAGGGGGTTGGTGGTGGTGGTGGTGGAGGTGAGATGATACAGTGCTGTTTTATAGTGCTGCAATGTCGCACTGTAGTGGTAGAAACGTGAGAGTACACCCTTTAGTAACAAGGGCACGGAGACAGGGAGGGAGGAAAGGAAAATAATACAAAGCAAGATGTAGGGCTGTAGGCTACGACCATCAGCCAAAAACTATACACATTGGTTGCTTACTTTTGATCTTCCTTTCTTTGAGTTGGTGTACTCTCCAACAGGGGTTCATATGGCTGGAAATAGGAAAACCAAACTTCACAGTGCTTAACATAGTGCATATCTACAGTACATTACAGCATCTGAAATGAAAAAGGTATGTTACACTTACTAATGTGACAGCCATGTTAAATTCAGCTGTACTTCTGCTGGTAATGATAACCTCTGTGTCTGAATCCCAGTCTGTATCCGGTTTTGAGTCTGAATCCGAGTCTGTGAAACAAAAGAGCAGACACAAGAAATTCTTGGGTGAATATGACCGCATGACTATTATACCAGAGAACTTTGTTGCTGGATGCAACTGCAAGGATGAACGGAGACACAATATGGCATACTAACTTTGCTCAAAGTCCTTTCTGCTGCACACATATAATGTGATTCTTTGATAAGGTTTTCCTATTTCTGCCCTGTAATCCTTTAAATAGAATGTATTTTCTGTCCCAGGGATACAAAGGACTTCAGTTGAATCGGGATACAGAAGCATGAATGGTCTTTCTCCTGTATCTTTGTGGAACACTTTCATTTTCTTAATGCCCAGAGTGAGCAGGTCATCTGCTGAGGCTTGGGGTTCTGTGGTTAGAGGAAGAGTTCTCCCACGCAATGGCTTTAGGATTCCGTTTTGTCTGCACATGAATCCAATGTTGATCTGCAATTGGAAAGCAGTCAATGAACAGAACATGTACCAGTTATATTAATTGTTTACACACACTAAGGCCCATATTTATGAACACCCACCTGTACTTTCTTCTCCGGTTGGTTGTGCTTCTTCTTAAAGTCCAGGTTAACCCAGTTCAAATTTTTGTTATGAGCTTCACACACCACAGGAAAACATGTCATTAACCACCCAGTCAAATCTGAGTGATTAAAAATGTCGCTAAGTATATAAAATAAGGCTTCAAAATCGGTAAAAAATCAGCAGCATTCTCTGGTCTGAGACTGTGGGGGCGTGTCTGCTGAAGGCACCGAAGCCACACCCAATTGCGTGGGGAGGGGGTGTGGAGGGAAGAACCTGTCAAATAGTACCGTTCTCTGGTCTGCATATTGTCACACTGGCACGCCGTCTCTTTTGTGGTAGGAAGGTACAGCTTTGTGAAAACAGAGAGGAGTTGAAATTACACTTGTCTAATGAGTCAAACGCACAGATGCTTCCTCCTAACCTACCTCCTGACAAACAACACAGGTAAAGCTGTAGCTACTCTATACCAACGCGCCAGTGTTACTGCCCTTAGATGCAAAATACAAAAACAGGCAACGAGGAATGTATGAGTGTCCCTATTTTCTCCCTGCCACCTCCGGACCCATTCCTATCCCTCCCAGGCGATCCTGTCGTCCCTTGGGATCAATGGAAAAAGTTGTTTAAAATGTACCTTTTAGTCACTGGCTTGAACAGCGCTGATAGCGCGAAGAAGCGTCCACTACCGGAGTTGATAATCGGGACACACTCATCCACTCTCGTTGGCAATGTTATGTGTGAGAATAACGAGCACTCGGCTTCAACTTTCCCTCTCATATCCAACAGAACTGGGATGTTCAGCCAGTAGCCGCCGAGCACCGCTTCACTGGGAGAGGGTGCGTCTTTCTCCAGCTGCAGCTGGTCTACCTAACCATCCCCCTCGCTCCCGCCTCCCGGTCTCCCGCTGGACAAATATACTGTAACCATTACCGGTGAACCCATACGCACATCAGGTGCCACAAATATGGCAGGCAGTTTCTGTATAGTTAACGCTTATAGTCATAATATATCATCCGTAACGTTATTTGGTGGGTGGTCGCCTGGTCGGTGCTGCTAGCTGTGTTAGCTAGACTAAGGTTATATACACACTCCCATCTGCAACAAGCTACACAGCTAATGTTAGCTATAATTCCTCCTAAGATTACATATAATTCATCATAGCTGACATTACCACATAAATGTCAAGACACATTTTGTAGATTAACGTAGCAGTGTATTTTCCTATTGCTTACGTTACCTAGCTAACGTTATAACGTTAATTAGCTATAAGCACACAAGGCAGCGGTGTCGGCACCAAAGGTTGATGCGACAGGAGGAGAATGGAGGCCGGGGAGGGAGATGGTTGGCTCCGCCGAATTCACCAGGACCAGTCGTGAGTCCGTGAAACCCAAAAGCCTCATATTATAATTGCAGAAGCTTTCGGGAGTGAAATGTTTGCTGCAGAGGCGGGCGCTAGCGGTGACAGACTCTGTAACACCATGGCTCTTCAAAAATGCTAACCATTTGCTTCTCATTTCAGCTTTACTCGGGAGTGAAAGAAGGAGATCTTATCATCCCATTCCTGCTGGCATCCAGGAAGGATGCATTTTCGTTTAGTTTTATGCATAGGCATTGCTAACTAAGAAAAACTAGCTAATTCTATACTGTTGGTTAAAACTAGCTTATTCTAGACTCAAGATTGAGCAGGAGAACCGAAGATTAAAATCCGTTCTAGCTTTATATAGGCTAGTGTTAGGGCGGGGATATGCTAAGAACACCGCTCTACGTCATCCGGTACCGTTTTAAGCCCGCCCAGAAAATCCAGAAATCAAAACTGGTCAAAAACACAAAACTGGTCTAACTTCACAATTCAGTACTACACATGGTTCATCCCATTTTAACATGTTATCAGCAATGCATCACTAACACATAGAATGTGTTTTCAAGCAAATCTCTGATTTTGGTTAACTGGGACTTTAAGTGGTGTTTTTTTGGAAAACGTGGACCTTTCCTTGGCTTTCAGTTCCCGATATTCGATAAATCTTTTATATGTAGTTGTTGCCCCTACAGGAAAAAGGCAATGGGCTGTATTGGGTAATTGATACTGTGTACATATTTAGCAGTTGGTCTCATATTTTTTTCACATTCTTTGCATGCAATGACTGCCTGAAGGCTATTCGTTCACTGCTGCTGATGTTGCACCCTCCCAGATGTTTTAGTGATACCATAGGGTTGTCTACACAGTCTAAATTATTACCTGCTGCATTTGGGGTGTGGTCATCTTTATTGACGTCCATACAGATGTGGGAAAATAAGAAGGTATGGAACATGGCATCAGGACGAGTAAGATGGCTAACGGAGATGACCAGAGATGTGTTTGAAATGGTTCACTCACTCCCTATTCCCTATTACCATGGATGTATTGAGTGCGACTCATAGTGAACTACATGGGGAATGATTTAACAGTTTTGGGACACTACATGGAATGTAACTGCGTAAGATATTCATGACTCAAACAAGCAGACGCTCCGATCACTGGTGGCAGCAGGTTGAAATATCAGGTAGTATTCAGGTTCCATGTTTAGTTGAATGATAAATCCCATATAAATGGTTGGAATTCTAATGATGTGCAAGTGTGATTTTGTCAACATTAGTGCTGTCTGCTAATAGCAGGCTGTGAAGCTGCACGATAAGACCGTGATAGCAAGTTAGCTCACGACAGCAGCTTCATAATATTAACGGTAGCTGTCGGTGGCTAAAAAGCAGATAGCTAACTTTACAACGATGATTCCTGTAGCTATTTTGATGCTATTAGTTCAACTTCTGTTTCTCGGGCAGGAACGGAGACGAACTCGCATTAGCAGCAAAGCAGCTAGAGGAATGATCTTAACATTAGCTAACTGCTTTAGCTACTGCTAGCTACCGTCTTCTTCACTTCTCCTTCGGTAAAACATGACACCGTTGTGTTTTGGTATTGTGGAGGGCTTAGGCAGAAGCAGGAAGAGAAACCACTTTTGCCCCATATAAGTAAAATAATGGTCTCATAAGCATTTTCGATTGTAAAATTGTGTTCACTTGTTTTAGTTTGCAAACATATGCAATTTTCTTAGCATATCTACTGGCTACATGATAACATAGGTTTCAAGTTTCGTGCGAGCAAGTCGTGCCTGCAAGCCAGGGAGAAATGACAGGAGACCGTGGCGGGGCTTAGAACCAGAGGGGTGCGCGAGTGACATTTGGGCAGAATGAATAGGTGAAATGAAAGCTCTCGAAGAGATCTTTCTAATGCTATTGGTCAGCTTTGTATGTAGTTTTAATGTGAAAGATACATCTTGAATGCAGTCAAGACAAATTATTTTGCCTCTTAACTTTTGTCAAACCCCCTGGTTCCAGTCAATTGGATTATAGGCTATAGGTACAATGACGTTACCTTATGAACACAAATAGCTTAACCTATAGGCCTACATAAAAACAATAGCCTAAAACCATGTTTATTTACAATGTATTTTCTTTCATTGATAGCATGCCAATAGTTAGGGTGAGGAACGACGCGCGGTCTCTTTAGCGCTGAGACCATCATCAGGCAGGCAGCTCAGGAGGTCGTTGGCTATATATATTATTATGCTATTATGTCTAATAATACATTCGTTGAAAGTATACAGGCTGATCTACTATACGGAATTGGACCGAGGAGTGTTCTCATATGGAACTAGGCTGCGCGCCCGCCCGCGACAAGAGCTGAATTGTAGTCAGCTTTCCCCGCTGCGCGCAGGACGCGTGCGTCCCCCGCTCCGAGCGAGAACGCAGGCGGAATGTCGCTCCCCGTCTGAAACGGCCTTGACTCCTGGAATCCCAAGGTCTTTCATATTGAAATTCTCTTGATGGTCTGGTAAGTTGCGAGACGTGTTAAGGGAGTGCATCAGTCGTGAGCCTTGACAGTAGGCTACCAGCCTGCGCTGCGCTCAGAACAAAGTTGGATGAATGGATGGACTTATTGGAATCGTGGAAAATGTTTATTGCGCTCTAAAATCATGAAAGCATAAATGTAAAAATGCAGCAACAGAAGTAGTCTAGGTGAGATGGTGGTTTAAATGAATGGCAACACATAAATTGAGACATAAATTGAGACTGGTGATAATGCTGATAATCTACAGTAGGGCCTACCTCTGGCTGAGTTCATGGTTACAGCCATTCATCTCTTACACCCCTACTAACACACGCAGGTTGCGCAAACGTTCTACATACGGCCGCTATAGGTGACGATTCGTCTGCGCCGCGTGCGGAAATTACGCGGCCATTTACGGAAACGCGAGATCTGCCGTTTAGTAGACTCTACGTAAGAACGACACGTCATTCAGAAGTTGCGGCCGCATGCAAAGAACGCACGTGATCACGTGGGCAGGAACCTCCGTTATAAACTCACTTGGCTGACACTAGATTTACAGGTATTTATATGACTTGGTCTGCACGTCTTTTTCGCACGGTGCAAATACGGTGCGGCCGCGTGCAAAAAACGTGGGCAGGAACTTCCGTAATAAACTCACTTGGCTGACACTAGATTTACAGGTATTTATATGACTTGGTCTGCACGTCTTTTTCGCACGGTGCTAATATGGTCACTTACTGACCACTGGCTATATTTAGCATTTGCAGTACCACTGGCTATATTTAGCATTTACCAGTTCAAAAACGAATTAATGCTATATGGGGATATAGCAGCAAGCATTATGATACAAACCAATATAAGACTGAACACCATTAACAGTTTAGAACATTTTATTACACAAAGTACATTACAAATTAAAAGTATACATATTTACAAGGATGAGGTTTACGGTCTGTCACATTACGCATAGCCAGAAAAGCAAAAAAAAGCATGTACAAGCTCTGGCTAGCAACCCATTATCTGACAATTGCAAAAGTTCTAAAAACAAAAATGAAACAGTGCGCATTCTGTGGCAGGCAGACCGGGAACAGACCGTTGTATCCCACAAAAAAAAGGTTAAAATTTACAAAAACTATTTACAAAAAAGGCATCCATCCTGGCAGGCTGGAAAGGCAGGTTTAGGGAGACGGGCTGGGGGTCACCCACATCTGAATCGAGGGTCTGGGCAGAAGAGGTCATCCTCATCTGAATACTCCACTGTGGTCAGGGCTGGAGCTGCAGTCAGGGGCTGGGCTGGGGAGGTCAGCTGGGCTGGAGCAGATGCCTAAGGACATAATGAAATGGCTGTAAAAGCAAGTCGCATACATTCATTGGAAGCGTGCCATGTCACTGGATACGAGAAAATTAACTGCCTGACATCACATACCTTTTTGCATCGAGCAGGGGCATGTTTCAGGCGTCTCCTGCAGCTGGGCAGACACCTCTGTCACAGTGGTACTTGGCTTACAGGCCATAACTGCACCTTTTAACCAAAAATGGAATGGTGTCAATGCACATGGCATGAAGCAAAGACAATGTATTATTTTGCGAAAATATGAACAATCCCTTACGTAATATGACATTGTAGAGGGTCATCTCTTTCAGAGGCTTCTTCCCCCTCTTCCCATGGACACTGTACACACACCACACTCTGTGTATCGCTATGGCTGACAGCACCCGCCGGACCACATCTGGCAGATCTTTGCCGCCAATTGAACTCAGATATCGTGTCTGCAAAACATAGACAATCATTTACTTAAACATTTCCTTAACACGTCCCTGCAAAAATAAGGAACATACCTTCAGGAAGTTCTGCCCTGAAGTTACTCACCATCTTCCTTTGATATTCCTTGTCCTTCAGCTGCTCCTCCAAGACCAGCAGCTCCTCCTCCGTTTTAGCAGGGTGCAGGTCATCCAGTACTGCTCCCCGATAGCTGTCTGCAGACTCGCCGGACAGTCTCTGCTCCAGCCTCATCATTGTCTGTGCCATCTCCCTCAGACTTTGCATGACGCTGGAGAGCTGCTGACACATCATCCTCTGGAAGTCTGGATATTAAACACAGATGTGGCTATAAGTAATTGTACGGTCCCATAATGGATATTCAGCTCAAAGTATATCCCTACATGCAGCATGAAGTAGTTCACAAAATTCTGCATACCAGCATCTGCAGAGCTTGATCGCAACACTGCTGGAGCTGTTGGTCTCACAGGCGATGGCATCAGAGAACTACCTGAAAACCAGAGGATAAAGGGATGAGCAGGAAACTATGGTGCTGGCGGCGTAGTGATTCTGGCATAAGGGGAAGAATCAACTCGACATGAGACATGTCAGACCCTGACCTGGTCTGGCCGGGGTGCTAATCGCTGATGCATGCTGCTCGTGCCTGGACGTCTGAAGGGCTGAAGGGCCTGGGCTCACAGCACCTTGGCTCAAAGGACCCGGGCGATGAACATCTACTGCCGAGTAGTGAGATGTGAGATGAGCGAATTAGTGAACTAAGTCCTGAGTTAATTGTAAGTGTGCAAATATGCATAGAAATTTCACCAACACAAACATGCATGGATACCTGCATTGATAACTGGCAGAGCAGGCCTTCCGGCTCTGGCACCTGGCATAGCTGGTCTGGTCTGAGTTCTGCCAACCGGCTGCCTGGGCACTGGAACATATAGTAGAGGTAAATTAGCTCAGATTAGTCAACTCAAGTAGTACTCTTTTGGGACTGTTGAATGCACTTTATTATATTACCTTCCTCACTGGAGTCATAGCGTGTGTTGCACTGTCTCTTCCTTGTGTCTTGGGAGTTAATCCATTGATGACTGCTGCTCAAACACCTTCGCCAAGGCACTGGCTACTTCATAATGCTCTGTGTGTTCCTCAGCAGACATAGGTTGTCATGGCTCCTCTTGATGTGCTTGTGGAGGTAGATCTGGGAGGTATAGGAGAATGGGCACTCAGAGCAGGAGAACACCCAAGTCTTGCAAAACTCTAACATCACAGCTAGGAGAGCGAATGAGAGGGACCATTAAAAAGGATTATCTCACCTGTAGTACAAGTTCAAATATAGAGTGATTATACGTCATTGTAAATGAGAGATTACTCTCAATTGATTCACAAGGTTAAATAAAGATTGAATGAATATGTAGCTAGTGGGGGGTTACAACCACACAACTGTGGAGAGAGAATGAGACACTTGGTTCCCTCCTCTACTGGTGTTCATGGCCATGGCCACACACCTGGAATACTCCAACCCTGATTTAAAGGCATAAAAGTGGGGAACACATTCTTGAGACGGTTCCTAAAACTGGAGGGGAAAAAAACGGGAAAATTATCTTCCCTCTCCTCATCACTCACTTCTGCATGGGGCTGAGCTCTACCCTGTCAGCAGTGGCAATACATGGGATAGCGGCTCAGCACACAGGAGAACTGCACAGAGAGGAAGGAGGAGAGAGAAAACCAACAACAAAAAAGGCAAGAAGGGTTAATAACTGAGCGAATCTTGCAAGTTTGCACTACAGGGAAGCAATTGCTCAATTTCCCTGATATTGTGGCGTCACTGGCGTCAGTGATGCGTCTTATGAATCTCACATGTCTACCGCTAACATTAACTCAATATCAATATCCCCATTTGTTTATCCCGTCTATGGAAACGTATGTGCATTTGTACTTACGTGTGCCTGCCTTTACTGATGATCAGGTGTTTCTCCACCTAAGGGCTGGCCAGACAGAACCATCAGAGACCATTGGGCTGAGCTGAGGAGAGAGCGACATGTTAGAGTGTATGTGTGCATATGTATATGGTGCTCTTCTGTTAATACTCATGAGGGCATTCAACTGAACAAGACTCACAGAGCCTGTGGTGCTGTCCCAGGACTGCCCCTGGCCACGCCTGTCCCCGTCTTAGCGCCTCTTCCTGTTCCGCTCACCTGCTTCTTGCTCAGTTCAAACAAGAACTGGGAGGTTGGCAACTGAGAGCATGGGAGGGGAGAGAGGGAGAGAGAGAGTGGGTGGGTGACCCTCTCGTTGGCTGACATGCACACTCCACAGGACCATGTGATTTCTGACACGTTTAGAGGAACAGGGCAACATGTCTACCACCCTTCACACTCAGTAATTAAATAGATTTTGCAAGACACTATATTAGTAGTCCACATCATGAGTACCTATTATGCAAAATTTGGATTTGTATGTGAGTGAAAACATAGTACACAATTCTTTACCCGTTTGACAGAATGAGCAACCATTTCAACAGTTAAGAGTAACATGAAATCCACCATGATGGCTGCTGTAACCAAATGAGCCAAGATGGCTGCTATAACAAATCCTGCTAGCTAGCCTAGCTCCGTTGTTGGGGCTTCTAGTATTCTGTTAACGTTAACTTCGGAAAAATGAATGCCTAAAAACAAACACATACTAACGGTGTCGTGGGTTAATGCGAAATCAATGAGTAAGCTAATTATCACATTTTATTCCAAGCGATGAAACAGTACGAACGTGCAGGAGCTCGCGCGAGCCTTCTAGACTTGAGAAGACTCCACCATGCCCGAAAAAGGCTAAGCACGTTAGCTGGCTAGCTAGTTAGCTAACATTGGAAAGAGAGCATCTGCATATAGATAATCATTACAAAAGGGTAGCTTGCACATAACGTTGGTGTTTTATCTGGGACGATACCAAAATACATAATATGTATGTATACATACTAATGTATACATTGAAATTGAGATACTTACAGGATCTGTGTTGTCGCCGGGTAGCGTGTTGGTCTTTCTCAATCAGTTCTGTTTCAAACGGAACTTTAATGTGCATACAGCCACCTACTGGCACAGAGTGTGTAACTTGTTTGTCTAGTTCTTCAATTGTGTCACCTAAGAAAGTAGCCCAATGCCTTGCATTCTACGTTCACTGCTCAGCGTTCATTGCTCACATTTAGGTTGCAAAATTAGGACTTTATTCATAGGCATATTTTTTATCATTATTTTTATTAGGCCTAGACTGCAAATCTTTAGTGTTAATATTAACTGTAAATGAGAAATTACACACAAAGCAGACATGCAGGATTTCTCCTCATTATTACAATTCTGTAACTGTATGACTTCAAAATTTATTTTAAAACCTAAGTAATTTACAAATGTTCTGACCCACTGTGACACATTTCCAATAAAGTCAGATTGGGACTGTGATGTAACCACATTGTCACGTTATTTAATTACATCGTAGTTACGGATTTAAGCAGCAGTGGCGGCTACGTTCCCTTACAGTGTCCTTGAGGACGGCTATTTTGGTTATTTTGCGACTGAAAAGGCAAGTGTCAGCTAGGTGTCAGCTAGGTCCGCTGCTGGTGACGTCGCAAAGTTACCACAATTACACCAATGTGTCCCGTCAGTTTTACGTACTGTGTTAGTAGGGACATGGGCCTATACAATACTTGCACAATCTACTTTTGACGTTAAATCCATCTATCAATCAAACTAGCGAATTCAATGGACGGTCATGGCAAAGCACCCGCTAACGCAGGCTTCCCCACGATCCAGGGCTAGGAAACCGGTTCATCCAGTTTATTTGAATATAAAAGAATTTGGGGGGGGGGGGTTACAATAGTCTAGTCCAGGTTCGCTGGCGAGTGACGAGCTAGTCAGATGGCGCATGCATGTGTGGACATTGTAGGCCGATTCTGTGAAACCTAAAGAATAAAAGTAGGCTACGTTCAACATTCATTGGAGTGGTCCAGTTGGATAGGCTAGTCTAATCTAAATAAATTGAGGACCTGTATTTTCAGTGTTTGCTGGTAGCGAATGAATGCCACAGACAGACAGGGAGGAAATCTATTCGTTTCATTGTTTCATTGTTTGTGCTCTGTATGCACAAGATAGTTAATGTTCGGATATAATTGGCAGTATAGCGGGGAAAAAACCCTATCAAAGGCCAAGATTAGAAGGGATTTGAAGATGTAATTGGTCATTTTAAATGGGCCTACTTTATCTTTTGATGCCTATTTGAACGGACTGCATCGATCAATGCAATGACTCTCCATGTTTTTCAGTTTTACCCTTTTCATCAATAAAACATCATTTTTACAACCATGTCTCATTGATTGGGAAGGCATTTAGAGCTGCCGGTCTATTAGCCTACATTCGGACTCAGAGGATGACATAACTGTTTATTGAGAAACAATTGCAGGCTGGCCTATATAAAGAAATACCACTATGCATGTAGTCTAGATATATTACATTATGTTTAGGCTATAGCCTACACTTTATGGTAGACTGCCCTCTCGCTCGCTAAGCAGGCTACATTGTGGCTGTTTTGTTCATCGCAGAAGCCTATAGCCTAGGCTACACATTAAAAAAATGTAAATTTTTTATATAGACCTAGAAGGAATCAGAATATGTGGAAATTTAATTTTAGCCTATTTTAATACAATTCAAATTCTGCTTAGAGGGAATTATTTTCAACGGACATTATGACCTGAGAATAATTAATAATTATCTAAGTTAATATAGGCCTATGAGAACGCTTTTTACGATAGGCTAGGCCTATGCGCCTTGTGATTGTTCTGTAGCCTAGGCTACAACTTAAGGCTTATTTGGCCCTATTGAATTAATTTAAGCCTACTAGGCTACTCATTATTATCGAATTATCTAGTTGATATATGAATAAAACAATAAGCCGTTTTAATGGCTATGGGCTACTAGTTGTAGCTATACACGAGTTGATGCGCTCTGCTCTTATACGCACGGTTGAGGCGGCAGCTCAAAGACACTTCGCACATATCCTCTGCTATAGCCTCTCACAGACAGCTAGGTGCACTTCATGCATTGGTAGACAGTTCTGCAGCTTGTCTTCACCATGCAGGTATTTTGGTGGGGGTATTCTTCTGTGGACACTGCGAGGGGCGCAGCCGGTGGCTGTTTGGAGGCCAGAGCGCGCAACTCTTCAGCCAACTGGAGGATGTCGCGTCTGGGGAGGCTCTGCGTCTCTCCACCAGTCCCCAGCGAGTCCAAGCTCCCCCAATGAATAATACTTATTTATAATAGCCTACGTAGCGCGTAACTGTGCATATAATAGGCTGTAGCCAGCGCGAAACTGCGCATTCCCAATAGCCGTTCATGGAACGACTGGCGGCCGGTATAAATAAATAAAAACATACACGATATTTTGTTATTTGAATGATCTTGAATATATATATATTCAAGATCATTCAAATAACAAAATATTGTGTATATTGTGCATGTGAAGGCACTCACTGTCAAACCTGCCGCTATCTATGCACAAGATAGTTAATGTCCGGATTTGATTGGCAATGAGTGATCTTTACTCATGGCGACTATGTCAATTTTGTATGGATCCGCAAGTCGATCAAGCTTATTTTTTCTTTGTATCGTGCTGAAGCCATATAGCCTACTGCGCTCAGACTTGGCTACATTAGCTGGTTCCCCGTCTTCAAATTTACTTCCGGGGTTTACGAGTAGCCTACCAGTTGAATGCGTTCCAGAAACAAAACACAAAACCCCCACGTTCACCACATCTTTACTAACAAATATATTTACAATACTGTTATTTTGCGCATTTGACCTAACAGCCACCACGTCTTGACCCGACGTCAGTTACCGAGATAGATAGGCTACTGTAGGCCTAGATATAGGTGTTCGTAATAATTAAATTACATCCAGATGGCGAAAACATGTGTTTGAGAACAAGGTAATAATAACAATTAAACTTAAATTATTTGTATAGCACCTTTCATACAGATAAATTCAGCCCCAAGTGCTTTACAACAGAGCATTTAAATTAAAGAATGTGAAACTTAATGATGCTTCATTCGTAGACTATAGGAGAAAAACAGAGCCCAGCCTGCTAAATCTACTCAAAGACGCCACCTGGCGGTGGTGCATCACTAAAACGAAATAACACCCGTCTGAAGTCCCACGAGATTTCCAACGGGATTACCCTGCCAAATACCGCGACGTGAAATGCTGCAGCATGTGACATTTCTAACTTCCCACATCTGTACTTGCACTGGTACTTGCACTGTCTTTCAAAAAGTCGATTTGTCTGCCACAGGAGCAGCAAAAGATACCGACAGTAGTCCCCAGGTTGTGGGCACAAAAGGGACAAAACATTTTGGTCTGGAAAGATAAAGGTGAGATTCTAGTTTCAAGAATGCACATTCAGCTGCCTACAGACTGGGCAATGCACATTTACAATGCACAATATGAATCAAAATAAATGCATGAACAATGCAAAACATTTTTACCTAACCTGATATAAGAAAGCGAGGCTGAAAGTTGCTCCCGATTCCCTCTCCCTAACCCTCTAGGACCACTGTCTCTATCCCTCACCCTAACCCTCTAGGACCACTGTCTCTACTAGCCCTAACCCTCTAGGACCACTGTCTCTAGCCCTAACTCTCTAGGACCACTGTCTCTACTAGCCCTAACCCTCTAGGACCACTGTCTCTATCCCCAACCCTCTAGGACCACTGTCTCTAGCCCTAACCCTCTAGGACCACTGTCTCTACTAGCCCTAACTCTCTAGGACCACTGTCTCTATCCCTAACCTTCTAGGACCACTGTCTCTATCCCTAACCTTCTAGGACCACTGTCTCTACTAGCCCTAACCCTCTAGGACCACTGTCTCTAGCCCTAACCCTCTAGAACCACTGTCTCTAGCCCTAACCCTCTAGGACCACTGTCTCTATCCCTAACCTTCTAGGACCACTGTCTCCCTCACCCTAACCCTCTAGGACCACTGTCTCTACTAGCCCTAACCTTCTAGGACCACTGTCTCTAGCCCTAACCCTCTAGGACCACTGTCTCTACTAGCCCTAACCCTCTAGGACCACTGTCTCTAGCCCTAACCCTCTAGGACCACTGTCTCTACTAGCCCTAACCCTCTAGGACCACTGTCTCTAGCCCTAACCCTCTAGGAGCACTGTCTCTAGCCCTAACCCTAGGACCATGTCGCCCATGTCGGGGATGATGCATTACATCTTAAATGGTGTTGAGAGACTTTAAGATGTAATGCATCATCCCCGACATGGGCAGCAGCAGTGAGTAGGCTAAACAAAGCGGAGAGCGTCGATTCGCCGGTAGAAGAAGACAGTCGATGCACTGTGGATATAAAACATTTAAGTGTACAAATTTGCCTTTTATTTGAAAGGTGGGGGACTACAAACTGTAGCGACTTAGGAGAAAAGGCTTTCATCTTTCCAACGATGTGTTTACTTTGGTGAGTAACGAAACGGTTTTGTCTGTAGACTCGGACGACCGGACC
The DNA here is from genome assembly GCF_949987555.1 of Borostomias antarcticus. Classification (NCBI taxonomy): domain Eukaryota; kingdom Metazoa; phylum Chordata; class Actinopteri; order Stomiiformes; family Stomiidae; genus Borostomias; species Borostomias antarcticus. The sequence continues at coordinate 17,328,294 of NC_140235.1, forward strand.
GATGAAGCACTTTCATAGGCAAATTGCATTGAGAGTAACAGGGCGTTATCCGTAGGATATCGCCCTGGACCAGGTCTAGTCGTTCATAGGGTATTCAGTAACGTAAAATGTTACTGACCATGTTACCATTTCAACCATTCGCAATATTATTTATAGAAAAATGTATTTTCTCACCAATTTTGGGATCTCGGTCGAACGACCACCGAACGCAAGACGCGGCCAATTCCCAATTCTTCTTCTTCTGTTAGGATTTACAGTCAGCTAGATTCCCGAACATTTCCCACTGCTATTGACACTATAGCTGCCCAATCAGATTCAACAAGTAGTAAATCCCTTTCCGGTTGACACTTCTAATGTGATTTCTGGTTATTGTCGTTGTGTTTTGGGGAGTTGCAATCGTGGTTTCCAATTTGCGATTGTGTTTTCTCTCTTGCTGTTGTGTATTCTGTCTTGCGTTTGTGTTTCCGACTTTCAGTTGTGTTTCCGACTTGCGGTTGTGTTTTCTGACTTGCTGTTGTGTTTTTCAACTTTGCTGTTGTGATTGAACTTTGCGGTTGTTTTTTGAACTTGACGTTGTGTTCCGGATTTGCCGTTGTGATTTGCACGCGTCGGCCACCGTAAATATATGATGTATTTGTACTTGTACTTCTGTCCTTGCACTTTTACTAGCACTAGATTAGGCTTGTTTAGACAGAGATGAGTTCTGGTGAGTATGACTTGACTACTGTTATGTGTGTATTTAGATTTTGATATATTGTAATGAATGAAAATGTAAAATTGGACCCAATACACCACACCCACACCCCAACCAGCCCTGGTGGGCTATCAACAATAGCCATTTTTTCTAAGAGTTTAGGCTCAGTGGGTTCCTGATTTTGAATTATGTTCATGAATAAACTGAATATGAATAAAATGCTTGTCACTTCTGGCTGCAGTCTGTTTGCCTCTAGCTGATTACCTTTGTGATACATAGATGATGTGATTCATACGCATTTCAGGAGTTTAATACCATGCAGATAATTTGCACTAAATTTGCACAAGACCCCTGGGGGCATGTTGTCCTCAGGGTGGGGCTTGCACCCTTTCAATTTTTATTTTATTTTGTAGCCATCAAGTTGTTGTTTTTTGTTTTAATTCAATGCAATTAAAGTGTAATGTCTTTAACAACATTGTTCGTGGGGGGGGGGGGGGGGTATGAATTTTGGCTCCTCCTATCTGTGAAAATGACATATGGGCCCTCCTTTTGCTGCGCTGGATGAATGTGACTCTGTACCTCAGTGTCTGTGTTTAGTCACTCTACGTCTGTACCTCAGTGTCTCTGGCTTCAAAGCTTGACAGCCACGTTGGCCTGCTTGGGAACTTACAAGTGATGGAATTAAGGATGGCACAGGTGCTGAATTGACCCCCCAAGAAAAAATTAAACAATATTTTGTGTGAGTGAACATTGTCTCAAATATGGCCTTGAAGCCATGAACACTCAAAGCTACATGCTTTAGAAACATCCAATTCGTATGTCAAAGAGCCTAGTGTATGTTGTTGACAAAAAAACAAACAGTAGAATATAACCATGCCTAGGCCTACACAATAAGACAGGTGCATCTCAGAAAATTCGAATATTGTGGAAAGTTCATTATTTTCCGTAATTAAAAAAGTGAAACTTTCATATTATAGATTCATTACACATGTAGTGAAATATTTCAAGGCTGATTGTCTCCATTGCCACACTCCACGTTGATGCAGTAATTTGTGCAAAAGGACCCCCCACTAGCCTATTGAGTGTATAAATGAACCTACCGAACATAGCCTAGTACTGTAGCCTATAAAGATTAAAACAAAAAAGGCTTGAAATATTTCACTTTGTGTAATGGATCTAGAATAGGCTACATGAAAGTTTCAGTGTTTGAATTAAATTACGGAAAAATAATGAGCTTTTTCACAATATTCTAATTTTCTGAGATGCACCTGTATGTCAAACAACAACTGACTGACTGAGGAAAAAACGTTCTGGTAGCCTGTTCATGATTAATACACGGATTTGACTTGTGAGGTCGTGAGGGCAGTGACCTTGTAGCCTAGTTTGTCTGTAGGTGAGGTCTGTTTACGTGAAGGTCAGGACAGATGTGCGCTGCTGACACGTTGCGCTCAGCGGTGGTTCTGCTGGAACTGATTTTGTGAAAGAAAGCGACGTCGTGGGGGCGCCCTTCTCCCGCTCCAGATAAAGAATCCTGCTCCCCCGATATGTAGCACTATCAGCGGGGTACTTGAACGCAGCAGTTTACCACAGCTACATGGTGCAAAACGTAGCTCTCGCTCCGTGCCTTGGTCATAAATATGTTATAGCAAAGTTTCGAGGCTATCCTTGCACCCTGTCCCTCAGTGAGCCAGGGCCATTGTCTGTGGCGCAGCGCGACTCTGCGGTGTCCTATTACAGTCAGTGCGCCGAGGAGGCACAGGCAAAAATATTCGCCTCCGCAGAACCCTGGAGGAGAGGAGACCTGAGAAATCTGCTCCGAAAGAGATACGGACTTATTGAAATTTCTCTGGTTGTGGACAGGACACGGGCGGAGATTACTTTATATTTATACCTTTATTTTATATTTCTTTTCTTTTTTCTCTGAGCAACTCTCTCATCCTTCTCACTGGATAAGACTTGAAGCTTCGCTCCTGCTAGATGAACGCGAGTTGGACACTTCACTTGGTAAGTGCCTGCGTATTTAGCTGTCCTCTAATATCTGAATTAACGCAAATTGAATGGCCTAGGCATATATTATCGGCTGTGAATAGGATTTAGGCTACCATATCCCATAACATATGAACAGGTTCAATCTGAGCGTGGGAAAAGACAGGTTGAATGTTCTTCTTTACGTTCTGCTTTAGGCTATCTGCTGTGTGCTGCCAACTCATTCTCAAACACCAGAGTTTCAAGAGGTCCAGAATGAGTTGGCAGGTCTAGTATTTTGGCTTCACCGAGTTCAAAAATTGTCCGTTTTAGAAGTTTTTAGGTGTCATTTAAAATCATTGACCACTTGGTGGTGCTGGCACAGTGAGAGAGACAGTTTAATATCCGTCTTAATTTTGTTCCATAAATCATCTTAATTGTGTCCCATAAATGTAACCCATGCACGATAAACATCGTATTCGTTTTAATAATTCGACTTCTCTGTATGGCTGTCCCTAGTTCTTCTCTTCTTAGGCCATCTGACAATTAGTGCATGCGCCTCTACTCACAGCAGGTGCACAAAACCAATCAAGCGCTTGTAAATAACACACAATGAAAGTACATTGTGTTGACGTTTTTTTCTCCTATAATTGGGTCCCAGACATCTTAAAGGAATCCATAAATTACAGCCTGGTACATTCCTCTTTAAACAGAGTCTCTAATAGGCTATACATGGATTCTATAAAACTCAATTAATCTTGAAAGTGTGTTGTGCAGCCTACACACAGTCATGCTGCTGTCTCATTATTTCAGAGAACGAGCAAACACACTCTTGGCCCGTATTTGATTAGTGCTCTGTAGTACTTTTTTCAGCATAGCTTCTGTAGATCAATCTGACACGCAGACATAATGCAGAGATCCATCTACAGGAATATCCTCACTGGTGATTATAGTGGTGTTTCAGGACTATTGGCACTTCTGCTGTGTGAATCTACAGACCCTGCTGTTCTCCCTCACATACCAGCCACCCTCCACCAACAACACACATCTGTTAGCTTTCAAAACACAACAGTGTCCATTTCAAGTGCGAGGGGCACACTGACAATGCTGAGTCCCTCAGCCCAGTTTACCAGTGCATCCAGTGGCACGTGTCATTTCAAGTAAGCTATTGTGCTGCACAAAATTGGAGTAGGCCTAGCCTATAATAATATTCAATTTTTTTTCTGAGGGCTGATAATAGCCCTCAGAAAAAAAGAGAATATTATTATAGGCTACCCGAAATACAATGCAATGAACCGTAGTGAAAATAAAACATTTTAGATTTTTTGATGAATGGCTTTAGGTTACAGCTGTGTTTTAGGCTGCAAGAGTTCAGTTCTGACGTCCGCCTCTAATTGGCATCCTCCTTGATAACTCCTGAGTGCTAGTCTTCTCCAGGCTGAAGGAATAATGATTACCCCTGCTGGATACATATCTTAACTCACTAACTTATTCACAAATATGTTTGTATGCCTGCTGTGGTGACTGTCATAGACCCTGCAAAGCATAGCTTAGCATAAATCACAACCCAAATGTGTGAAGTGAATTGGCTGCCAGGCCACGGCTACTCATTTGTTTGTACATTTGCTCTGCAGAGTTTTGGACTCGGCCCCATCTCTCTAGAATCGTGGCCCACACCAGACCCGCTGTGATGCACAGCATGCATCCCCCTCATACTGCGCGCCCCTGTTGAAAAAAATTGACTCTTGTCCAGATGGTTAGATTACTTTGAGACTCTGGCAGAGGGTTCACCCGTCTCAAAAGTTTCAGCCACTGAAAATCCTGAAAGGCAAGGAAGAGTGTGAGAGAGAGAGAGAGAGAGAGAGAGAGGGAAGGAGAGAGAGAGAGAGAGAGAAAGAGAAATGGAAGCAAAGAGACAGGAGGGGGGCGAGGAAGGGTATAAAGTGCTGAATCGAGAAATGATTTGATGTGATTGCTCGCGGCAATGTTATTGGTTTATATTACAGCTGAGCTTCAACGAGGTGTTCCACTGCATAGACAAAAAAAACATAGGACTGAAAATAACCTCTAAATCCCAACCAAATTACCAGGACCAAGATAACTTTTAATAAGGTGTGAGCTGTGTTTGCAGTACAAATTAGGAGCGCAAACAGCCTCCCTCTCTGCCTCCCACATTCTGTGTGAACAGCACCATATGATTAGAGTGATTGATATTTGCGCGTCGGTGGGAATGTGCTCATGTGGTGACATGGAACACCAGCACAGACACAGCAATTAGTGCCGGCATGGAGACTTCCAGAAATGAAAGTGACCCTCATGGCCCCGGTGCAGCCAGTCGCTGGTCACTATGGTGACAGATTGAGTGACAAGGCCATTGTTGGCCAGCTTTGTGATTCTGCATCTCTCCGGGTCGGGACCGCAGGGCAGAATGCTGTCGGGAATAAATACCGCCATTGTCATGCACGTGTTCCTTAAACGCCCATTAGCCTCTGTATCCCAGCGGCCCCAAAGCATTAAAAAGCCTTTAGTTACTCATTCAATTGACACAGGCAAGACAGCAGGGCCTTTGAGAGCTTTTGCCATTACAGAGAAAACCTCACAAAAACATAAAATATCCTCTCAGATTCATGGGTTTCTAATTGGGACGTAAATTATCTAAGCTGTTTGATTAACAAGGGGTGTACGGAGGCAAACATAAGAAATAAAAAACATTCCCACCCCTAGGACGGGGTTTTGTTCCTCAAATCAAATCAAACTTTATTTGTGTAGCGTTCCTATGATGTCCAGCTATTTCTAGAGCCTCTTCATCTCTGTGTCTCTGGAGGCGTTGGTCTCACTTAGAGGGACCTGTGGACTCAGACAGAATAAAGAGAGAGCATCGCCCCCTCTCATAGGGACGGCTGGGACTCAGGAGGTAGAGTGGGGTGTTCAGTGATCTCAGGGTCGGTGGTTTAAATCCCGGCTCCTCCTGTCAACATGTCGAAGTGTGCCAATGAACAGGATAGCACCTTGCATGGCAGCTTCCCCCATTGGTGTGAGAATGGGTGAATGAGAGGCCATTGTAAAGTGATTTGGATAAAAGCACTATATAAGTGCAGTCCATTTCCCATTTTCCATCCCAGCGTGCTGTCTGGAGGTGCAAAGCGGGCGGCAGGCCTCTGCAGGGGGAGGACAGAGAGGACAGAGGACCGGGGTCTGGAACTAGGCAGAGCACTTACTCAGCTTCAATTCATCAATTTTTCTATGAGAGTGTAAGTAGGTGGGTGTTTTCTGTTTCTTCTGTGTGTGTGTGTGTGTGTGTGTGTGTGTGTGTGTGCGTCTATCTCTCTCACTCGCTCTCTCTCTCTCTCTCTCTCTCCTCTTCTCTTCGGCCTCTCTCCGGGTCACTTATTGAGATGGGGACGTTGCCATGGTGACTCCCTCGTTGCCAGGAGCTGATTAGAGTGTCTGTCAGGTAGTGGGAATGGAAATTATTTTAAAAATGAAACTTTATCACTTTATCATCCACCATTCCTCAACGGCCGCTGCTACTGGGTTGGTTGCCATAGCTACCAGATGTGGGGATGCAGAATGTGCCCTTGTTGAGTCCTGCAGGGGGGGGAAACACTGAACAAACACATCAACATTCCCTCTAGTCAAGTTCAGTCTGCAGTTTGTAGAGCTACTTGAGGACCATCGACATGTCAGAATAGGTTTATTCTCTAGGTCCCCTTCTAATCTCTTCTGATCTCTTTCTAACAAGCAGTAACCCCACCACACACACACACACACATCCACGCACGCATGCACACAGGCTCACACACAGGCTCGCACACACACAGCGGTGAACTTACCCATTAGGCAAAGGTAGGAAATTGCCTTGGGCCCCCAACCTACAAAGGGCCCCATAAACACCTCATAAACTTAACAAAAAATACATACACTAAATAGCATCAGAATGCTTAATTCATGAGTGTTTCGGTCAAAGCCCCTTCCCCACCCGAAGTCCTCACTACTTTGGACTATTTCATTACTGCACATCTGCGGAAATGATTCAGACACTCTGGGCGCACTATTTCAAAACTGAAGCAGATAAGCTAACGTTACCCCAGCGATGCTGAAACAAGGAGGAAGCAGGACTAAACTTAGGAAAGCACAGGATTTTTTAGCAAAACTGCCAAAGGTAGCAATCTTTTTGACGGCAGCTACTGACAACACTAACAAAGAGCAGCGAGTACTAGTAGTGTGAGCATTGCTAATGCTAGTAGTGAAGAGGAGCTACCCGCAACCTTACAGGAGAATCCTCCTTCAACTGCAGATGGTAACGTAGCTGATGAAGATGGCAATAACAGATAATAACCAACTAGTAAGTAGCAGTCACTCTACTAACCATTGTCAAGTGAGTTTCTTCCCCCAGCATTAACTTAGTCACTGCCAAGCCAGCTCGATGATTCATAATCAATAACTAACTAGCTAGTGAGCGAACACTAGCATAATATGAGGTGATTAACGTTATGTGAGACAAGTAGGCTCGCTAGCTAATATATCTAACAAAGATAACAAAGTAGCTAACAGTTATACTGACATCTTATTATCAGCAGCATTGCTATGTTTAGTAGATGGGCTAGGAATCCATGTAATGCTATTCATCCAACCAATAAAAATACCAGAAGAGCTGTTAATATATAAGGATTGAAAAGGGTGGAGAACTAGGGATGTTTAGGGCTCCATATCTTTGTTTGCCTCAGGCCACAGGACAGAGGTAGTTAAAGCTCTGTCGACGGTAATTTCACACCACATGCAAAGCAGCGCACACCTAACACAGGTTGAGGAGAAGGAGTTTTTTTGAGACGGTTGTAAACTCCCACCAGAGAGGTAGAGCAGAGAGACTTGTCATTCTATTCTCTCTGATTATCCCCAGCTTTGTGCAGGTCCCAGAGTGAATGCCTGCGGGCGCCGTAGAACCGTAGAACAGCTCGTTCCATGTCCGCATGTCAGACGGAATTAGAACCAGCAAGCCAGCGTTCCGTTACCAACACTGATTCAGAACATTAGCTCTCATTCCGAAACCTCAAACCTCTCTCTCTCTCTCTCTCTCACACACACACACACACACACGCTCTCTCTCTCTCTCTCTCTCTCTCTCTCTCTCTCTCTTTCTCTCTCTCTCTCTCTCTCTCTCACACACACACACACACACACACACACACGAGCCCCAGCAATCCATCATCAAACCAGGATAGCCATACAGGACGCAGGCTAAGTCTGAAACATAATTAAGAAATCCCCAGAGCCAGTTTCCTTAGCGGGGATGGTGTCAGTGGGTATTTGGGGACTGAGCCTGTAGATAAATAAAGATGAAGCTCTATGAAGGGGAGGGGGCTATTTAGAGTTTGTATTTTATTTAGAGATCGTATTTCACAGCATAGGGGCTGGAGTGTGGAGACTGCCGTGCTTGTATCGGAATCAGACTAAATAATTTTAGCCGAAGCGAGAGAAAGGGGGAAGGAGAGAGAGAGGGAGAGAGAAATATAGAGAAAGGGAAAGAGAGAGAAAGGGAGAGAGAGAGAAAGAGAGAGAAAGAGAGATATAGAGACAGGGAAAGAGAGAAAGGGAGAAAGAGAGAAAAAGGTGAGAGAGATTGTGTGTGTCTGTGTGTGTGTGTGTGTGTGTGTGTGTGTGTGTGTGTGCATGTGTGTGTGTGTGTGTGTGCGCGCGCGTGCGTACATGTGTGTGTGTGCGTGTGTTCCTGCGTGTGTTGAGTTGTAGTGAGGAATTATTCAGCTCTCTACCTATCTGCACGGTCAACTGCATTCTCAACCCCGAGGGTCAAATGGGGAAACTCTACCCACTGAACATGTGCCGGTGGAATGAGAATATTTCAGGGAGCGAAGGGTGAATGAAAGAACCAGTTTCCTCTCGGGTAATTTCCGTCCTGTAGGCCTTTCCGTCTCGATGGCGTTCTGTCTGTCCACCTCTGCCCCTCACAGCTCACACTGCAGACTGTAGCAGCTAGCCAGTCAGCACAGGAGCTTAGTAGTTGAATGAGTTGGCCTTCTTCGCTGTCAGGTAGACTGGACGAATCCTCCGTAGCATACGTTTCTAAAGGGCTTCATCCCAGATGGAAGTTTCTCCCAGCATCTACATAATCATGAAGGATTGCGTCATCATGTTGTGGGAGTCGTCAAGGTTTATCTGACTCCATGGATTGACATCATTTGATAGGTCACAACCAGACAGACAGACTCCAACTCAATCAATCAATCAAACTCTGAATACGGAGAATCCTTTCATCTCGAGTCTAATGAACACATTTGTCTGGGGTCCAAGACTGGAGGGATGAGGGGAAGATCTGTGGAGTGACTGAGCAAGCCTCGCAGAGACACGGGGGCCGGAATCAGAAATACCTGGTGCGGGAAACGTACCCGACCCAAGGATTTATGAAATGCCGGTGATCATATCTGGTAGATAAAGCCTGGCCACTTGCGCAAAGCAGAAAATGGAAAAAGGAAAACAGACTGAAGAAAGCAGATCCCGCGATACCCAGGAGTGGAGCGACCCACCGATGGACATGATAAAGGCTGAATCTCAATGGCCAGGGAGAAAAACATGTATAAGAAAAGATAAGAGGCAAAGGCCAGTGATGGAGGGAGTGGATCGTGCATGCGTGCGTCTCCAGATGCTGCGTCCTGTTTGGTGTCATGCTGTGTCTGCCTGTCGAACGTTTCTGACACAGGTCCACAGAGACAGACATGCTGAGAGAGAGAGAGAGAGAGAGAGAGAGAGAGAGAGAGAGACAGACAGACAGACAGACAGACAGAGTCTGTAGAGTAGAGACATGGAGCAATGCTGAGAGAGAGAGAGAGAGAGAGACATACAGACAGACAGAGATAGAGACATGGAGCCATGCTGAGAGAGAGAGAGAGAGAGAGAGAGGGGAGGGGGCTAGGCTAAGAGGCTGAAAGCAGACCAGAGGGAGGGAGGATGACAGGCAAGGGAGGAGGAGATTGAGGAGAGTGTGGAGTGTTTTATCAGAAACCCAGGCAGGTGGTCTGCCGGCTATAACTCTCACACACGCCTCATTTTAATAGGCTAACTGAGGACACACACACAAACCGTACACACACCAACAGTACACACGCACATACACGCAGACAATACACACACAAGCAAATGCAGACACCACTCCCTCTCACCCTCACAATTGTTCTCCACACACACACACACACACACACACCCCAGACACCGCACACGCACATCACTCTACACACACGCTCCAGATACCGCATTGCTGTGGAGCTCATGAGTCATGCCCTTTATTGGACTTTGTCTCTACTACAGTGTGTGTGTGTGTGTGTGTGTGTGTGTGCGCATGCGTGTACTGTCTGTTGTGTGTGCACACCACAGACACAATGCTGTCTCAGTTCTTAAGGTGAACCGCACAGAGGATGTGTGGTTTTAGGTCACTGACCCCGACAACACACCCTGAATAACACCCGTTTTATTCTGTCCTGGATAAACCACAAGCTGAAAGAACGGCCCTCATTCAGCTATCCATGTGTTCAGACAGCTAACAGTGGAGAAACAGTGTTGAGCGAAAGAGTCTAACACAGAGACAGTGTTGAACACACTTCTAGCTGACGCTCGCTGCTGAATTGCTGTGTGTTCATGAGCAATGACCATTTTAGAGTTTGCTTACTGTTGTTGCGAGTGGGTTTAAAATTACCACACTTACTTGTTTGTGTTTCATGGGGTATTTTGTTACGGTACAGAAACTAGGGTTCACTGGCCTATTATGTCCGTCCGTATATTGTGTTTAAAGGCAGTTCATCTGATCAGACTCTTGAGGAATTGTAAAGATACAGTATCATACAGGCCCTGAAAAGACAATAGAGAAACTGTAGTTCCGTGCCGAGGAGTGTCCATTTATACAGACCATATTAGTTACTGACTCAGCCATCTGGTGCGGCCCTCCGTGAAACAAGAGAATATGGTTCCTCTCTGTTGCCGAGTGCATTGTGTTGCTTAAGCCCCCTGAGAACTGACCAAGGGTGCGTTCAAGAGCTGACTCTCCATTCTCCCCTGTTTTAGGAGTGAAGCTCTGCATTTTTCTGCCCAGACTTGCTGTGTGAAAACACCAAACACAGACAAACTGACTGACCCACCTACACCCACACACACACACACACACACACACACTGGAGAGGTTGCAAGAGGAGCTGCTGTGTGTCTAGACAGGTGAACAAGCTTCAAGCCCTTTGGCAACCAAGGAGGCCATGCAAGATCTGACAGAGTGGGAGAGAGAGAGCGAGAGATAGAGAGAGGGAGAGAGAGAGATGGGGGAGATCTAGACAGGAGAGAGAGAGAGATACGTAGATAGAGAGGGAGGAGAGAGAGAGCTACAGAGCTAGGGGGTGAGAGTGATTATGCGTGTCATTGAAGGAGAGAATATCAGTAGTCAGGCTGTTTGTTTCAGGGCGGTCGAACCCTTCCTGGGGTCACATGATCAGAGGGCCGCTTAGAAGGGTCAGAAACTCAGGTTTCAGCTCAGATGCTTTCCCAGACAGGGTCAGTTACTCTCCATCCCCTTATACTGACCCTCACCCCGAACCTGACCCCACCGACCCAGACCCTAACCCAGACCCAGCTGACACAGTGTTGTCCTGATAGCCAGGTGGCGGTGGGCCCCAGCACCTGCATGTGATTGGGTAATGCCTAAAGCTTGAGTAAAGCTAAAAGTTAGAGCCAGGCCCTAACTGATCTAAAAGTCACTACACAGGATGATTTGATGTCAAGTCACTGGGAAACCCAGCTGATATTCGGCTCATGATAACTTCTGCATTGCTGTTTTGATTGAATAGCACCCCACATTGGTCAGAGGGGGTGGAAGAGGAGGGACAGTGTCAGTGGATGGATATCCTGTTATCCAGAAGCATGTTCACCTTCCACACTGCAGTGCTCCGTGTTGCTAAATATACCCCCCCCCCCCCCTCACCGGAGGAACAGACCTGCCCCTCTCTGAAACATGGGTTCCTGCACTCTGAAATATAGGTTCCTGCCCTCTGAAACATGGGTTTCCTGTCTTCTGAAACATGGGTTTCATGTCTTCTGAAACATGGGTTTCGTGTCTTCTGAAACATGGGTTTCCTGTCTTCTGAAACATGGGTTTCGTGTCCTCTGAAACATGGGTTTCCTGTCTTCTGAAACATGGGTTTCCTGTCTTCTGAAACATGGGTTTCCTGTCTTCTGAAACATGGGTTTCCTGTCTTCTGAAACATGGGTTTCCTTTCTTCTGAAACATGGGTTTCGTGTCCTCTGAAACATGGGTTTCCTGTCTTCTGAAACATGGGTTTCCTGTCTTCTGAAACATGGGTTTCGTGTCCTCTGAAACATGGGTTTCCTGTCTTCTGAAACATGGGTTTCCTGTCTTCTGAAACATGGATTCCTAGTTCCTGCCCTGTGAAACATGGGTTCCTGCTGGTCTGTGTGTTTTCTTCCTTGGTGTCTTGTCTGAACAGGCTCTGGGTGTGTGAAACCCCCCCCAGGCTTCCAGGCTTAGGGGAGGGAAAACTGTTGGAAGTGTTTCTCTCACTGCTGAACATCTTTTTATCGACTTTGTGAAAGAACAGCGAGGGAAAGTGTCAAAGGGGCCAGTGTTGGATCAAGCTCTGAGACTGGGGGCTATAATGCAGCTGATGAAACCGATACTCAATTTCCACATCACGCTGTGCTGTCCTGGTGGTTGTTTTGGTAAAGAACACTCTATTACCCGATACAGCCTCGGGCAGGATCAGGGCATGTTTTCTTGTGAGAGATTTTCCTCATTAGTTCCGAACAGCCAAGATTTTAAGCCTTGGGTGAAGCTTAAGTGCTCTTACCGCAAAAATCTCTCTCTCTCTCTCTCTCTCTCTCTCTCTCTCTCTCACACACACACACACACACTCTCTTTCTCTCTTTCACTCTCGTTCTCTCCCCTCTCTTTCTGTACCTCTCTCTTTCTGTCTCCTCCTCTGTCACTGTCTGTCTATCTGTCTGTCTGTCTCTGTCTGTCTATCTGCCTCTCTGTCTGTCTGTCCCTCTCTTTCTCTCTCCCCCTCCCCTCCCCCTGCCCAAACCTGCAGAGATAGCCGCTGGCTCCATCAGGTGTGTGCCTACCCTCCCATGTGTCTCTTAGCGCGGGTTTAAGGGTGCTGATATTAAAGGGCGAGGTGCGAGACGAGACGACAGAGCTCCAAGGCCGTCTCGCAGCGGGGTTCCGGCCAACCCCCGCGAGGCCAGACAGAGACTAGAACCCCTCATTGTCATCATCATGAAAGCCAAACAGCTGTGATCACTCACCCTCTTTCTCCCCTGGGGACTCACATACTGTGCATCACAATTATTATCCCTTATTCACCCAGTAGGAAATATAGGTTCCATTCCTGGCCATTGACGAGAAAGAGACGTTGTGGATCTGGGGTAACTGATATCTCTTGACTGTGTCGCGCGGCGCGAAGGTTCTCATATCAAAGGTCTGTCTGCGGCACAGCAATATTTATTATAAGTGGCCAGCTCACCTTCCTGACGCTCTCCACTACGTTTGGTCGTAATTAGCTCACGTTTGGTCGTAATTAGCTCACGTTTGGTCGTAATTAGCTCACGTTTGGCGCTTTTCAAGGGTACTATCCCTCCGCGGCGGAGCAGAGCGACGTCTGGAACGCCGACCCTGAAAGAATGAAGTGGGAGTCCTCAACTGAAGAGGTGTAGAAAAAACGGTTCCTCAGACAAATGTTGTTGAACGCCGTCTCTCCAGACCATAGTGGAAGCCATTAAGAATGTTCCGGAGAGTTAGACCGCGGGCGGTTAATCAGCCTGACAGCACTGTGTGTGTGTGTGTGTGTGTGGTGGGGGTGGGGGGGGGGGGGGGGGGGGGTGGGGGGTGTGTGGAGGGACTAATGGGGTTGAGTGAGGTAAAGGTGGATAATTGGGGTTGCGTTTACAAGAGTGGCCTTTGTACCCGGGCTCTTAGGGATGGAGTTTGCCTTGGAGACCATTAGGGAAACTACAATGGTCCTGTTCTTTCTGCTGGAGTCATCACGTCTCTAACGTCTGGCTCCCGCACACACACACACACACACACACACACACACAGACGGTGCCACTCACAGAAGCAGACTGTGACTATCATCATCCAAAACAGACTGAACTGATGTCCGTCAGTCATTCACGAGTCAGACGAGAGGAGGAAAACGAGGGGAGGATGAGATCGTGCCCTGGACCGCCCAATCAGAGTGAGAAGAGCTGACGGGTCGAGAAGGATGGGGGGGGGGGTGGCGGGGTGCTCAGTACACCTGGAGACCACATGTGCCCCTCCCCCCCACATGTGCCGCTCCGCGTGTGGAAAACCCCAGCGTCATTGGGAAAGCGACGGGTGGAGGGGCTCATAAAGGCTTTGTTTATGTTCCCCCCCGCCGCTCGGCCAGCCCCCACGCCCTGCTGCAGCGCTGCACGCCAAGGGAACAGCCTGTACCACACGGGGGGGGGGACACCAGGCCGTCCGTCCCAGAAATCTGCCCACGTTATCCGTCGGGTTGGGGGGGGGGGGAAGTCCTCCATCGCGCCTGTCCAAGGGCCGGAGGAGGTTGAGATTTCTCCTTGTCGGGTCGTTAACGCCTGGGTTTGTTTATGTTTATTTACCGGTTGCGCAACCAATTAACCCCCCCCCCCCCCCCCTGCTTCCAAGCGTGTCCAATTGGGGAGGATTACACACATGAGCTCACTGAGGAGGGTCTACAGGCACCTCCCTCCTTTACAAGGCTGTTTTTTTGATAGGCTGGGACTAAAACGAATCCAGAATAGACGACTTGAGGCTTTTTAACTCCATGGCCTGGGTTCAAGCTCTCACAGAAATTAGAAGATTTTGTCATTTCAAGGCCAAATGACCTTATTACTGTATTAAGTTTAAATTAAGACATAAACAACTGAATGTAACACTGCCAGTGGCTTGTTTAACGAGGGGGCAGGTTCACACAGTTTAATCTCCCGTACTGGGATGGTCACACATGGTAGAGGTCAGTTAATATTACTCTATTTTTGATTACATAAACACCCTACTTTGTTGGAAAATGCTCTTAAAGCAGCATTCCATGGTTTTTCAATGTTTATTTTCTCATTTGGCCCCCTTATATTCCCCCCAATAAGGGGAGAATGCCTTTTTATAAAGGAAATAAGACAGGAGCAAAAAAGGGAATAGGACTGCATTGTGCAGCTCGCTGACCACAAGGCCGTGCGGTGCCAGGGAGAGGGTTCGGACAGCCCCAGCTCAGCGCCTTCCTCCTCCAAATGCCTCCACGTCTCTCCCTATGTTTCCGCTCCCCGAGGGCGGAGGGGAACTCGTGCTTTTCCAGCTGCGTCCGTCCTCCTCGCCCCTTCTCTGCTCCGCTGTGTTTACCCTGCCTGGCTCACTTAACACTGGGACAGATGGGACGCAGACCACACTGTCACACACACACACACACACACACACACACACACACACTTTAACAGAAACATGTACACACTCTGAAACATACTGTAGACGCACACACACACACGAATACAAACACACGTGCACACAGAAACATAGACACATATGTACACACACACACACACACATGCATGTGCACACACTGAAACATAGACACACACTGAAACGTAGACACATACTGTACGTACAAACGCACACACACACACACATACATACACACACACACACACACACACACAGACACACACACACACACACACACACACATATGCATGCTTGTACAGAGACATCCACACCAACATATAGTACTGTACACTCAAGGGAGATGTTAAGGCCAGTGTTAAGGCATGTGGCCTCAGTTATTTCTGGAGATCCCAGGTGCTCTTTATAGCAAGGCCACGACATACACACACACACACACACACACACACACACCTCCTCCCTCCATCCCTTCTTACCTTGCACTCTTTCTCCTCTCCTCTCTCTCTCTCTGTCTCACCGTTCTTTCAACCTCCCTCTCCACCTCCCCTCCCCGTTCTCCACCTCCCCCCTCCTCACCCTCCCCCTCCCCTCCCCATTCTCCACCTCCCCCCTCCTCACCCTCCCCCTTCCCTCCCCTCCCTGTTCTCCACCTCCCCCCTCCTCACCCTCCACCGCTGTCTGCTCCTCCTCTCTCGTCGTTCTTCTAATCAGCCCTCCGTGCCCCCCCTCCTCCTCCTCCTCTACCCTGACCCCTCGCCCCCCCCCCCCCCCTCCTACTCCTCCTCCCCCTCCTCCTCTCCCCCCTCCCCTCCCTCTGCTCCTCTGTGTCAGCTCAGGGAGCGTTTCTGTGAGCCATTATCCTGTCTAATGCCGGGCTGGTAATTACCGGGCTGGAGAGTTGTGGCTGTTGTTAGGCAGTTGTCAGGCCTGGGTGTATTCCTGGGTGTATTCCTGGGTGTATTCCTGGGTGTATTCCTGGATGTAGCGACACAATCCTTGTTGATATAATATAATTCCACTGGAAGATGCATGAAAACAGAAACAGATACATTTTGTAGCGGGTTGACTGCCGTGCTCTCACAAGAACACACACATACATGCGCGCACACACACACACACACACACACACACACACACACACACACACGCATCCAAATGCACCCACACGCGCATACACACACACACATGGAGCAGAAACATCTGCCTACAGATGGGCATGGGGTCTGGGGAGGAGACAACGGACCACACATCAAACAGGCCACAGCCAGGGTCACACAGGGCGGCCATAGGCCCCTTATCGGTACACCATGGTGGCTCCGGGTGTTGTTGGTGCCCAAATTAATTTCATGGCATAATTAGAGCAAATCTAGGTCAGTCGAGCACGCCAGGAGAGAGCAGTGTCTGGAGACGCACTTATAGGCGTGGTAGTTTGCTACTGCATGAATATGCATTGTGGGGAAGAAGCTGTTGATTGTTATTCTCCCCCTGGCGATATGGGGCATCAGGCACTATAGATAGCTGGTGAATTAACACACCGGGAGTTAAAAGTGATGGTGTCTCGCTTTGAAGCCAACCCATCAAAGACATAGCTGCTGATTAGGGCAGCTGGGCAGTGATATTTACAGTAGCTGTGAGCCCAAATTAGACATGTAAAAAAAAAAAAACATGCACGCACACATGCATGCACACGCACACATATGCACACGCACACAAACACACACACTCCTCTGTTGATACGCCATAGCTGTTATAGAGTGAGTAGGCAGCATTGCTAGGTTGGATAGGCGACGTGTGTGTGTGCGTGTGTGTGCGCGCGCATACTGTGCTGAGTGTGTGTGTGTGTGTGTAGGTACTTACAAAGTACAATAGGTGCAAGTTATATAATAAATATAATATACAACATCATCATCATCATCATCATCATATATTATATTTATTATATAACGTGTGTGTGTGTGTGTGTGTGTGTGTGTGTGTGTGTGTGTGTGTGTGTGTGTGTGTGTGCGTGCATGTGTGTGGGTTATATAATAAATATAATATACAATATACAGAAATCTAAATATACAGATGAGCTGTACAATCACACCAAGGAGCGCAATACACATACAAGGAATGCAAATATACAAATTAACTGTACAATCACCCTACAGAAATAATATGTGTTTAACAAATGGATCGATTCCTAGGGACACATAGTCTGTTCAAACAAACCTCTCACAGGCTGTAAGCCTTGAGTCCCTCTGCCCTGCAGGAAACCAGGCAGCTGCTCATACCTACTCAACTCCTGCTCTTATTTTACTCGCCTCCAGCCAATTGTGTGTACACTGTGTGAGTGTGTGTGTCTGAGTGTGTGTTTCTGTGTGTGTGTGTGTGTGTGTGTGTTTAAGAGGCATTGTTTTCAGCAACACAACAATGGAGAAAATAGTTGCACTCTTGCACTAGAAACGGAATATTGTTTTAACTGTGTTGATTCAAACTTTCAGTGTATTTCAGTGAACGAATACTGTACAACATTCACAGGGTGCTCTCTCTCCGTCTCTCTCTCTCTCTCTCTCTCTGTCTCTCTCTCTGTCTCTCTCTCCCCTTCCCCTCCTCTCTTCCTCCTCTCCCTCCTCTCCCCCTCCTCTCTCTCCTCTCCCTCCTCTCTTTCCTCTCTCTCCTTCCTCTCCCCGCTCCCTCCTCTCTCTCCTCTCTCCACCCCCTCCTCTCTTCCTCCTCTCCCTCCTCTCCCCCTCCTCTCTCCCCTCTTCCTCCTCTCTATCCTCTTCCTCCTCTCTCTCCTCTCTCTCCTTCCCCTCCCCGCTCCCTCCTCTCTCTCCTCTCTCCACCCCCTCCACTCTCCCTCCTCTCCCTCCTCTCTCCCTCCTCTCTCCCTCCACCCCCTCCTCTCTCCCTCCTCTCCCTCCTCTCTCCTTCCCCTCCACCCCCTCCTCTCTCCCTCCTCTCCCTCCTCTCTCCACCCCCTCCTCTCTCCCTCCTCTCCCTCCTCTCTCCACCCCATCCTCTCTCCCTCCTCTCCCTCCTCTCTCCCTCCTCTCCCTCCTCTCTCCTTCCCCTCCACCCCCTCCTCTCTCCCTCCTCTCTCCACCCCCTCCTCTCTCCCTCCTCTCCCTCCTCTCTCCACCCCCTCCTCTCTCCCTCCTCTCCCTCCTCTCTCCTTCCCCTCCACCCCCTCCTCTCTCCCTCCTCTCCCTCCTCTCTCCACCCCCTCCTCTCTCCCTCCTCTCCCTCCTCTCTCCACCCCCTCCTCTCTCCCTCCTCTCTCCACCCCTCCTCTCTCCCTCCTCTCCCTCCTCTCTCCTTCCCTCCTCCCTCCCTCCTCTCTCTCCTCTCTCCTTCCCCTCTTCTCTCCCTCCTCTCCCTCCTCTCTCCTTCCCCTCCTCTCTCCCTCCTCTCTCTCCTCTCTCCTTCCCCTCCTCTCTCCCTCCTCTCCCTCCTCTCTCCACCCCCTCCTCTCTCCCTCCTCTCTCCACCCCCTCCTCTCTCCCTCCTCTCCCTCCTCTCTCCTTCCCCTCCACCCCCTCCTCTCTCCCTCCTTTCCCTCCTCTCTCCACCCCTCCTCTCTCCCTCCTCTCCCTCCTCTCTCCACCCCCTCCTCTCTCCCTCCTCTCCCTCATCTCTCCACCCCCTCCTCTCTCCCTCCTCTCTCTCTTCACTCTCCTCCCTCTCCTCTCTCCATCCTCTCTCTCCTCTCTCCTCTTTCCCCTCTCTCCTCCACCTCCTCTCTCTCCTCCCCTCTTCCCACTCCCCTCCCTCCTCTCTCCCTCCGACCGTATACCTGGGTACCAGAGTGCTGACCAAGCATCCTCACAACAATTTCAACCCAACCCCCACCCCTCTGAGACCACAGAGCTGTGTGTGTGTGTGTGTGTGTGCGGGCGTGTTTTTTCACCCTCATGTGCTCTTGCATATCAGTTTAATCCGACCGTCTTTGTTCTCTGCGAGACGGTGGAATGTAAACACACAGTAGCTGTCAGAAGTGTTGGCTCACGGCTGCACGGCGCCGCTTGATTGGCTGTCGACGGGTGTGGCCTCGGAGGAGAAGGACGGCTGTCGTCAGCTCTCCTCAGGTCCTGGCGGGGCTTCTTATCCACAGACACACATGCGACGAACGCCCATGCCGTGTTCCACCCTGTTAGCGGCCTGCGTATGTCAGAGATACAGTATCACAGACTTCTGCGTTTCATGATTTTTCGGGGTGGAAGTGACGCTTCACCCCTTAGGACATGTAATTACTTAAAGCAGTTTAAATATTCAAAAGTGTGTTGGCAGCATCTTAAAAGGCTGCATATGATATTAATGAAATGATTTGTAAGCCTCTGATAAGTGTTATTATATAATACTGTCTGTCTGTCTGCCTGTCCGTCCGTCTGTCAGTCCGTCCATCCATCTGCATCATAATCGGATTCTCTATAAAAGACGGTGCACCTTCCAGAAGGTGCGGAGGGAGGAGTGTGTCAGTCACGCCACCCCTGAGTTACCGCCCCCCCCATCACCCCGGCGAGATCCAACGCCCTCCCCTGCCTGACCTTCTTTGGTGACATTTCCGCCAGGCACACCTGCTCGCTGACAAAGGTAACCTTCTCCTATGGCGTGGCGTTGGAGCGTTAGCGCTAATGAGGTCTTCAAAAGGCCAGCCAGGATAGCCCCGGGACCTGCACGGACCTGTCACTAGACGCACGGACCTGTCACTACACGCACAGACCTGTCACCGACGGCACCTATTGACGCCCATGAGATAATGATGGACTGTGCGCGGTGTAGCTTTCAGCTTCCAGTCACCGATCGCACGGCTGAGCGGACGGACGGACGGACGGACGGATGGATGGATAGATGTGCAGGTCGGGTGTCACTCCATCGTGATACGGACTGGAAAAAAGCCAATTCAAGGCGACTCTCTAGCTCACACTTATATAAAATAGTAAGAAGGATGCACTGAGCCGTTAGGATCGAAATCAATGTCCTGGGCGATGGGGGACTGAACGGAGTTACACTGACAGCATTAAAAACGCCATCCTGACCTAGCGAGCTCACATTCAGTTTCTCTCCGCAGATCAAGTCTGGCCTTCCCCCTATCCCGAACCATTATTATGGGCGGGCGTACTCGCCTTCAATGCCTTGACAGAACTAACTCCTTCAGCCAATCAGCGTAACAAAACTTTTGCCAAATCCTGTCGGAAGAACGGCAAAAACGTCTTTTCTACTGAGAAACTCGCCAAATGTGCAAACTCTTGTTGTTTAATTGATATTATTTATTTCTGCAATACTGCGCTTATGTCTGTGTTCATTCTACTACAGTAGCTTTAATGTAACTGCTCATTGCTTCGGGAGACTGTTTGGCCACGGGAACCAATCAGGGGCTACCTTCTACTGGGGGACAGACCAGTAGTCAGAACACAGTCCCTGATTTGCCAAAATGCAAAATTATTCAAGGTAGTGGGAAGTCCAGACTGATCTGTGGAGAGAAACTGAGCTCGAGAAACTGAGAGAAGTGAGCTTGCAAGAGACTACAGGTGCTAAATATTTCTTTAACTAACCCTGGCACATTTACATTGATTGTGATGTTAATGTTAATTTATGTGCACTGTCCCTGATTAAGAAATACATTAATTAAAGATGGGGATGGTGTCATGAGGCTATAAAGACAGGCGATCTCAGCTGATGAGTCCATCGACAGAGGTTAAGGGTCAACCCCGTGAACCCCGGTCAGCTGGACCTTCGTAACCTGGTTCCAGGGACAACCTATCCTCAGCGTCCTGGTCCTCCTCTGTGTTTTTCGTTGTTGTATGTCCTAGGGACACACACACATGCACACACACACAAACAAACATGCACGCACGCACGCGCACACACACACACATACACAAACACACGCAAGCACACACATGCACACACACGCACATGCACATACACACATGCATGCACACGCGCCCACACACGCACACACACACACACACACACACACACACACACACACACACACACACACAGTGCTGGTAGGTCTGTGGGAAGACTGACGAGTTGTTGTGATACTTCAAACAGAACCAGGCGTCTCTCCTGGGAAAACTGCATTAGATGCAGGAAGAAATGCAATTACCATCTCTCCTGCAGAGCCCTAATCACCGGCCTCAACGCTAAAGGGGAGTTTGTTTTAATATTTTGGATTTTCCAAGACATGGCGCAAATGATCTGATTGACTTTACTCCCCCGCACAGGGTGCAAATAAGGATCATTAGGCAGCCATTTTGACTGTGTGAGCACATTTAATGTGGGAGTAACTGAGGAGACACTGAGAGTTGTCGTTATTTGGAGTGAATCTCCAGTCATCTGGCCCATCTCTGCACGGCCCATCTCTTCTCTGGAAAACTCTGCCTTTCAGACTGATCCCCAACTCTTCCCTCTCTCCTACCCAGAGAGATGGAGAGAGAGAGAGATGGAGAGAGAGAGATGGAGAGAGAGGGAGGAGGGAGAGAGAGATCAGTCTGTAGTCTTGGTCTAGTTGGGGCGTGATCAGATCGGATGCCTCCAGGCTCTGTCTAGAATCAGCTTCGCTCCTCCATTCCACTGTGCTCAAGGGACACACGCACGAACACACACAAACACACACACACACGTGCGTGCGCTCGCACGCCAAAATGCTGTGTCTAGGTCCTGTGGAGGCGTCCAATCCCATATCTCCCTCTCATTATAGCCATATAACTTTCTGCTATTGTGCTAGTCTGTGTTTTAACAAGAAATTATTACAACTAATTACACACTGATACACACTCCTCACACACACACACACAC